>NC_085038.1:1835691-1890869 GCF_963692335.1 Osmerus eperlanus
CCTGCCCCCCTGCAACCTGCCCCCCTATAACCTGCCCCCTACAACCTGCCCCCCTGCAACCTGCCCCCCTGCAACCTGCCCCCCTACTACATGCCCCTACAACCTGCCCCCCTATAACCTGCCCCCTACAACCTGCCCCCCTGCAACCTGCCCCCCTGCAACCTGCCCCCTGCAACCTGCCCCCCTGCAACATGCCCCCTGCAACATGCCCCCTATAACCTGCCCCCTACAACCTGCCCCCCTATAACCTGCCCCCTACAACCTGCCCCCCTGCAACCTGCCCCTACAACCTGCCCCCCTATAACCTGCCCCTACAACCTGCCCCCCCTGCAACCTAGCCCCCTACTACATGCCCCCTACAACCTGCACCCCCTACAACCTGCCCCCCTGCAACATGCCCCCCTGCAACCTGCCCCCTACTACATGCCCCCTACAACCTGCCCCTTACAACCTGCCCCCCTGCAACTGCCCCCCTGCAACCTGCCCCCTACTACATGCCCCCTACAACCTGCCCCCCTACAACCTGCCCCCCTGCAACATGCCCCCCTGCAACCTGCCCCCTACTACATGCCCCCTACAACCTGCCCCCCTACAACCTGCCCCCCTGCAACATGCCCCCCTGCAACCTGCCCCCTACTACATGCCCCCTACAACCTGCCCACCCTACAAACCTGCCCCCTACAACCTGGCCCCCCCTGCAACATGCCCCCCTGCAACATGCCCCCTACAACCTGCCCCCTACAACCTGCCCCCCTGCAACCTGCCCCCCTGAAACATGCCACCTACTACATGCCCCCTACAACCTGCCCCCCTATAACTTGCCCCCTACAACCTGCCCCCTACAACCTGCCCCCCTATAACTTGCCCCCTACAACCTGCCCCCCTATAACTTGCCCCTAAAACCTGCCCCCCTGAAACCTGCCCCCTGCAACATGCCCCCTACAACCTGCCCCCCTATAACCTGCCCCTTACACCTGCCCCCTACTACCTGCCCCCTGCAACCTGCCCCCTGTCCTCTTCCTCTCACTCACCTAGTCAGACCTACTCTGGATCGACTGCCTGGACTGATTCATTAGCCTGCTAGGTCATTTCCTGTGTAGCCAACAAAACCAATAATAACAACCAGACTCTTGAAACACACACACACATGCAGGCACATGTACTGACACACACACACCACACATGCAGGCACATGTACTGACACACACACACACACACACACACATGCAGGCACATGTACTGACACACACACACAAACACACACACACTTTCTTCTTTGCGTTACACAAGAACTCAACTGCAGTCACAGTGTGTGTGTGTGTGGTTGGTTTAAGAGGACTGGTGGTTGTTAATGCTCCAATTAAGAGCTCACAGAGGTGCATTAGGGAGACGAACGACCATGAGGAAGCCTCACGCTGCACAAGCGCTCCGAGATAAGCCTTTGTGTGCTTCAAGACAACAGAGTTTTATCAAGTCTTTTTTGTCTTTGGAGAGGGCTCGGCTGTTATCGATCTACAGTGTTCCAGAACGTGGAGCCCACTGGGTTTAAGAAGACGTAAACTTGTGAGCCTCTTGATGTTTGTCTGGTAGCTTCTCCTCCGAGCTTGCTCTGTCTGAACTGCTGACATGCTGAGCGAGCGGCTCAGGCTGAATGATCACACCTCGGCCCCTGGATCTGTCCCAAGACATGTCCTTCATACGTCTCCCTCATCACCTCGTTTGTCTCTCCCTCCCTCCATCCCTCTCTCACCTCCCTCCAGTCGCCTCTCTCTCTCTCCCCTCCCTCCATCCCTCTCTCTCCCCTCCCTCCATCCCTATCTCCCTCCCTCCATCCCTCTCTCTCACCTCCCTCCATCCCTCTCTCTCTCTCACCTCCCTCCATCCCTCTCATCTCTCTCTCCCCTCCCTCCATCCATCCCTCTCTCTCTCTCTCTCACCTCCCTCATCCCTCTCTCTCTCTCTCTCCCCTCCTCCATCCATCCATCCCTCTCTCTCTCTCACCTCCCTCCATCCCTCTCTCTCTCTCCCCTCCCTCCCCTCCATCCCTCTCTCTCTCTCTCTCTCTCCCATCCCTCCATCTCTCTCTCTCTCTCTCTCTCTCTCTCTCTCCCTCTCTCTCTCTCTTAGCCTGGCTCTTCCTCCCACTCTCTATGGGTGTGCGTGTGCACACGCGTGTGTGTGTGTGTACAAACATGCATGTGTACATGCATGGGGGGAGTCAGGTGGCTGAAGCGGTTAGGGAATCAGGCTAGTAATCAAAAAGGTTGCCGGTTCGATTCTTGGCTGTGCAAAAAATGTGCAAGACACTTCACCCTACTTGGCTCGGGGGAATGTCCCTTTACTTACTGTAAGTCGCTCTGGATAAGTCATAAAAATGACTAAATGTAAATGTACCCTCCACATTCAGAACCTGTCTCACTAGGGGTCGGCTAAGGGAACACGGGCATCCTTCTATCCCTCTATCTCTTCATCCTTCAATCATTCCATCCTTCCAGCCTTCGATTTCTCCCTCTCTTCATCCCTCCATCCTTTGATCCTTCGATCCCTCTGGCAGCCCATCTCTCCATCCATCATCCCTCCACCCTCCTTCACCCCTTCATCTTCACATCCCACCAGTGCCCTCACAGCATGAATCAATGAAACCCACATCAGAGGGAAGGAAGGAGGGATGGAGAGAATGATGGAGGGATAGAAGGAGGGATAGAGGGAAGGAGAGAATGATGGAGGGATGGAAGGAGGGATAGAGGGAAGGAGAGAATGATGGAGGGATAGAAGGAGGGATAGAGGGAAGGAGAGAATGATGGAGGGATGGAAGGAGGGATAGAGGGAAGGAGAGAATGATGGAGGGATGGAAGGAGGGATAGAGGGAAGGAAGGAGGGATGGAGAGATTGATGGAGGGATAGAAGGAGGAATAGAGGGAAGGAAGGAGGGATGGAGAGATTGATGGAGGGATAGAAGGAAGGAGAGAATGATGGAGGGATAGAGCGAAGGAAGGAAGGATGGAGAGATTGATGGAGGGATGGAAGGAGGGATAGAGCGAAGGAAGGAAGGATGGAGAGATTGATGGAGGGATAGAGGGAAGGAAGGAGGGAAGGAGAGAGGTTAATAGATGGACCCTAAGTGAGGATCTGGATTGTTCTAGGTCAACATGCGTACGCTGAAATTGATTTCTGACAGAAAATAAACGACATGATGTTAAAATGAACTATATTCCCGTACTCGTAGTTCCTTGTCCTGACACAACCTGCTCTGCTGCTCCCCTCATCCCTCTGAACAAGAAGCTTCCATGTCCAACGCCCAGAGCACAAATCTTTGTGTCTGCACCCGGCTGAGATTTGAGTCTAAATTATAGATTTGGTTTCTCTAAAGTACAAAGTCAGAGTAATAACTTAATTCCTGATTCAGGCAAGGCTGTGTCTAACCAGCCGCCCTGTTCCTCCCCTCTGCAGTACAGCATGTAGCGTTGACAGGATATGACACGCCCCCCCCTCCTTCCTCTGCAGTACAGCATGTAGCGTAGGCAGGATGTGACACGTCTCATACACAGCACAACAAATCAGGCCAGCTACACATGGTTCAAACCATACACTGTTCGGTCAATCCCAAGAGGGTCAAATACTATCTGTCTGTGTGTGCGTGTGTGTGTTACTGCATGTCTTCACCCTTGTTCCCGTGCGTGTGTGTCCGTGTGTGTGTGACAGGCACTCTGAACGCGCTGCTCCGTGTGAAGGGCATCGCGTCGGTGGACAGTGTGCTGTGGAGCCTGACTGGAGACCAGGGGGCAGACTGGAGACAGGCCAACATCATCATCAACCCCAGAGGACCCTTCCAGGTAACCACGGAGACAGGCCGCCGCACGGCAACCGTGGGGGGGGGGGGTTCTACTTCTGGATGAGGGGGGGGACGACGACGACAACTTTGTTTCTGACTTATTTCCATGGATCAGGTGTGTGTGTGTGTCCAGGGCTACATAGCTGACTCAGAGAGGGCTGAGTAGAGGTCTGTGTTTATTACCCCAGGTCTTCCTGCCTGTGCTGAGTTGACTAGGCTGCAGAGTGTGTGTGTGTGTGTGTGCCACTTTTCCCTCACCCTCCAAGGAATGATGTGTGAAAGAGAGGAGTGTGTGTGTGTGTGTCACAAAACTTCCCACAGTAAAAGCATTAAGCTCAACACTCTCAGCCCAGCAGCATGGAGGTGAGTCATGTGGGTCACACCCAGCCAGGGAGTCACACACGACTCTGACTCTGACTCCAGATGGGTCTCTCCACACAGGGTGAACTGTCTGTCTAGTGATCCACTCTCTCACTTAAGTGTGCGTGCTGTTAGCTGTGCTGTTAGCTGTGCTGTTAGCTGTGCTGTTAGCTGTGCTGTTAGCCTCGACCCGAGTCTGAACTGTAACTACAGTACACAATCTGCTGACATCCCTGTGATTCACTCTGAGTTTGACTCAGTGTGAACTGCAGGGTCCAACTAGCTTTCTCCCACACACACACACAGACACACACACACAGACACACACAGACACAGACAGACACACACACACAGACACACATGCACACACACACAGACACGCACGCAAACGCCTTCTGTTCTTGTTTATAGTTAATCCGAGTAACTGGCTAACCAAACGAGCGCCTGTCTTTCTATTGAAAAGAATGAAGTCTGCCCTACTTAAAGAAACTCAGACTAGTGTGAAATCCCAGGCAGTTCTCTCACCACAAACCCACCAGGGTTCCGGGAGCCCTCGGGGGCCGGGCACGCACCTGACGTCCAGGGGAGGAGCCCTCGGGGCCAGGCACGCACCTGACGTCCAGGGGAGGAGCCCTCGGGGCCAGGCACGCACCTGACGTCCAGGGGTTTCTGAGGAGATGATCCATGAGCAAGCTCCGTGAGAGGCTGTCCATGTGACCACAGAGATGTTTGTCAAAGGGTAGCTAGCAGCCTGGCTCGGTCTGGTCCGATGCTCTTCCATGTTTACTAATAGGAGCAGACCAGGGAGTCACACCATCAATCATGGAAAGACTGATAAATGATTGATGCTGTACACAGCCTCTGTAGCTCTTGGAACATGCTCGGCTGTGCTGCCTGGCTGCTGGATGAAAGGCTGCTGAACACAGACATGAAGAGGAGGTCGTGTCCCTCTCTCTCTGCCGCTCGGACGGGCAGGAAGTTCATGTTGACGGAGGGCCCGCTTGGGAACTCTCTCCCCCCGTTGTCTTCCAGCTCCGTATCTCACCCCTCACCTCTACCCCTGTCCCACTGCTCCTAACCCAGTTCTCTCTCTTTTTATTCTCCTCTCTTGTTCTCTCTCTCTCTCTCTCTCCCCTTTACATCTCTCCTTTGCCTCTTTTCCTCCTTCCTTATCCTCCAGCCCCTTCTTCCCCCCCCCCCCCCCTCCCAAACACACACACACACACCGGTCACCCATCCCTGCACGTGGAGCAGCCTCACACACAGGTGCTGGTGAGTTGAGAGGTTATGAATGGTGATAATAGAGTTAAGGAGACAGCTACAGAGACAGAGTCTCGAGTGCTCGTTAATAAAGCAGCACTTCCTTTCAGATCTCCTTAAATATTCATCCCTTTATCCCTTCACCCTGTCTTTTTGACAAAGGCGCGTGGCGGGGAGCGCCTGGGACACGGGCAGGGAGGAGGAGGGGCGCGTGGCGTCTCCCGCAGATTACTGTCGTCTTCTCCGGCACCACTCGCCTACTGGGTTGTCGTGGTTTCCCCCTCCTGCCCCTGTTTGAAATAGTTCTTAAACTGGCTCTGGTCCTCAGATCGCATTCAACTGGGCTCCACAGTACCTCTACTTCTCCTCTCTGTCCCATCCACACCCACTGAGGTGCAAATAGAGACTGAATAATGCAAAGACACAGCCTCAATCCCTGAAACAGCGAGTGGGGAAATGCTGATATGAACGGCTGAGTAATTGCTCACTCCGTCTACGTCTGTCTGTTCACTGTCTGGCGCGTATCAGACTCCCTGCAGATCACTGGACCTGGAGCCAAGGCAGGAAGGAGGGAGAGATTATCCTTCTCTCCATTCCTCCACCCTTCCTTCTCTCCATCTCTCCTTTGCTCCATCCTTCCTTCTCTTCTCCATCTCTCCTTTCCTTCATCCTTCCCTCTCTCCGTTCCTCCATCCGTCCTTCCCTCTCTCGCCCCCCTCTCCTTCTCTTGCCCGTCCTAGTCCTGTTTCCTCTCCGATCGATGTTGACGACGAGCCGGACCCTCCTTCACCCCATCACACTGACGCTGTCGTTTCCCTCCCTGCGCTCTCTCATTTGATTGGCCCTTCTCACTCCCTCCTTCCTCATCGATCCGTGTGTTCCGTGTACAGTAAGTGGACATGGTGTGAGTTAAGGGCTTGTTCCCACAACGGTCAAGTGGAGAGGTTTCAATTATATCCAGTGTTAGCCCAGGCTATGTATTGCACCATCAGCCTGTATTGAATTAGGCTGGGCTTAGACTGAGGGCTGTTAAACCAGCGGGATGTCTCAGAGACTCTGTGTGAGACACTGTCTGTCTCGAGTGAACTGTTACTGACAGCCCAGTAAAAGCCCTCGATTCTTCGATGAGAGGGAGGTAGGGAAAGAAAGATAGTGATTGGGAGAGAGAGATACTGATGGAGAGGTAGAAAGAGAGAGAGATACTGATGGAGAGGTAGAAAGAGAGAGAGATACTGATGGAGAGGTAGAAAGAGAGAGAGAGATACTGATGGAGAGAGGTAGAAAGAGAGAGAGATACTGATGGAGAGAGGTAGAAAGAGAGAGAGATACTGATGGAGAGAGGTAGAAAGAGAGAGAGATACTGATGGAGAGAGGTAGAAAGACAGAGAGATACTGATGGAGAGGTAGAAAGAGAGAGAGATACTGATGGAGAGCTAGAAAGAGAGAGAGATACTGATGGAGAGGTAGAAAGAGAGAGAGATACTGATGGAGAGAGGGAGAGAGAGGTAGAAAGAGAGAGAGATACTGATGGAGAGAGATGTAGAAAGAGAGAGAGATACTGATGGAGAGAGAGATAGAAAGAGAGAGAGATACTGATGGAGAGAGAGGTAGAAAGAGAGAGAGAGATACTGATGGAGAGAGAGAGGTAGAAAGAGAGAGAGATACTGATGGAGAGAGAGATAGAAAGAGAGAGGCTGAGAGCAAGACAGAACACTTGGGTTGATAGTCTCCAGTTCTCACATCCTCCGCACTTGAACCCCACAGTAAAAAGATCAAGGATTGCTTCAGATTTTCTAATCTTTTCCACCACTACAAGACGTGTGACTAAAAGCTTTTCCTAACCACGTCGAAGTACAGTGACTCCTTCTGTAGGTTTATTTTGTCTAATTTCCAGTCAAGTCGAAAATGTATATTGTTTTCAGCCGAGTAATCGCCTGGGCCTTCTTCAGCACCACCACAGGTCATCCTTGTTCGTGGAACAATTTAACATCAGCATATCTTTACTGCAGCAGAAAATTAGCACCAGCCAGGAACTAAACATGATCGTGCCTCTGTGCTACACAGATGCTTTCACACATTCCAGACGAACAACATTTTTTAACAGGTAAACTTGACCGCGTTCAGATGGTAACCATAGCGACGCGTGAAGATGCTGTGCGACACACCGACAGAGAGGTTGAAGCGAAAGATCAGGCCGGATGGGTTGCCAACGTTGTCGCGAACCCCCTACTGCCGCACCCAAAGGCCATCTGTGTTCCTCCTGGCTCTGCAGGGCCTGGGGGTTTGTTTGAAAACAGGGCAACCCACACTTCTCTCACACCACACACTGCATGTATTTCCCTCTCTCTCTTCCTCTCTCTTCCTCCCGCTCTCTCTCTCTCTTCCTCTCTCTCTTCCTCTCTCTGTTCCTCTCTCTCGTCCTCCCGCTCTCTCTCTCTCTTCCTCTCTCTCACTCTCTCTCTCTCTCTCTCTCTTCCTCCCTCTCTCTTCCTCCTGCTCTCTCTCTCTTCCTCTCTCTCTCTCTCTTCCTCTCTCTCTTCCTCCCGCTCTCTCTTCCTCCCGCTCTCTCTCCCTCTCTCTCTCTCTCTCTCTCTCTCTCTCTCTCTCTCTCTCTCTCTCTCTCTCTCTCTCTCTCTCTCTCTCCTCTCTCTTCCTCTCTCTCTCTTCCTCCCGCTCTCTCTCTCTTCCTCTCTCTCTTCCTCCCGCTCTCTCTTCCTCTCTCTCTCTCTCTCTCTCTCTCTCTCTCTCTCTCTCTCTCTCTCTCTCTCTCTTCCTCTCTCTCTTCCTCTCTCTCACTCTCTCTCTCTCACACACACACTTCAAAGGTGTTTCCCCTCTGGCATATTTTCTGCAGGTCTGCAGATCAATGCTTACATTAAAGGTTACAAGCCTTGGCAAAACACCATGTTAGCGACCTTCCTCACCACTGCTTTACACCCTGTCATACTGGAGCTGCCCTCATCTCAAATCACTTTCCAGAGAGAGAGTGTGTGTGTGTCAGGAGGGGGGGAGGTGTATGTGAAAATTGTGTGTGTGTGTGTGTGTCTATGTGCGCATGTGTGTTTGAGGCGGGGAGAGAGTGAAAGTGTGTGTGTTACTCAGAAAGTGAGATGTAGAGGGTATTTCTAACCGTACACAGTAGCCGGAGACCTGCTCATTTTCAAATCAAATAAAAATGTATTTGTATAGACCTTTTTACAAGCAATGTCACAGAGGGCTTCACATACGCCCATAGAACTGCCCCTCAGCCAACCTAAACCCTCAAGGAAGACAAGAAAAAACTCCCGTAAAAACTCACTAGAGGAGAAAAACCTAATCTTCATTCTGGCTGTGAGGTGGACCGAACGGCTCCTCTGTTCTGAACGCTGTTCCGGAGATTGCGTGTATGTCAGGCACTTCTCTTGATATCATCCGCTCAACTGATGCTGGCTGTGCCTCTCCTTGTCTCCACTCTCTGTGTGCAGACACTCTCACAGTTATTTTACCCTTGAATAATGGTGCAACACAATAATATACCAACCTCATTTGGTGCTTTGTCACGAATATAGATGGTCTATTTTATTCACCAGACCTTGGGACTCTGGTCTCGTTCTTTTGCTTGCCTTTATTGTGGGTCTTCCTTTGTGTTTGTGTGTGTGACTGCGTGTGTGTGTGTGTGACTGTGTGTGCGTGATTGTTCCTAGAAGTCAGACCTCCACAGTCCTCTTGTCGCCTTCCTGTTCATTCTCCTCACGGACTACAGGGCGCTCAGAATCAAACAAACCTCCACTAACAAACCAGCACACTTGTGAAGTCTATCCAGGCTCACCTCCCTCCATCCCTCCTTCCCTCTATTCCTCCCTCCATCCCTCTATCCCTCCATTCCTCCGTTGCTGTCAAGCCTCTCTTCTTCCCTTTATTTATTCAAACAAGTCCCTCGTTCGGGGATCAAATTAGTGAGCCGGAGAGGAGCACAAGCTCTGGTGTTTGTCTCTGCCTTTGTGTTTAATTGGAGAGAGAGATGAGGGAGAGCAGGCAGGGAGAGAGAGAGATAGAGAGAGAGAGGAGGGAATGAGAGTGTGAAGGACAGAAAGAGAGAAAGACCGAGAGAGAGGCAGAGAGAGACAGAGAGATGGACAGTCCTAGTTATCTGAGGTCAAACATAAACTGCTTTTTACTTAGGAACACCACACCTTGTGCTTCTCTAATTGGGACCCCTTGACCTGTGCCATCCCAATTCTGATATGCAATGAATATGTGATGGGATGAAGGCGCACACACAGGTACACACACACACACACAGGTACACACACATTCAACAGCTCAGGTGGTTAGATTGTTAGGTTCAGCATAGGAAAGACAACAACATATCCCACTGAATCCACTTAAAGACGGCATGGATTCAGCCAGGAAGTTGTTATCGTAAACTCTGTCTCTCCATTTAATTCATTTCCATTTCAATTAAGAATACATTAGCCTGTTGTCTGAGGCAACAGGAAAAAAGAAAGTGTGCTGCTGTTTCGGCTGGTTTGTTTGTGCGGCGAGTCGCTCCTTGGTAGAATGTGCTCTGTGCTTGATTAGCTCTGTGGGATGGGGCATGGGCTTCTCTTTCCTGGGTAATTAAGCTGTCAATCAAAAGCAAATGGTTTGGGGTAAAAAAAGGGAGAGTGGGACCCAGTTCACGCACACACACACACATACACACACACACACACACACACACACACACACACACACAGGTGGCTATTACATTCTGTGTCAAGCACTTCCCCACTCACTACTTTGAAAGAGTTTGTTTTGGTGACTTTTCAGCCAAACGCTTTGCTTAGAACGGCGAGAATCCACACAGTTGGACCCTGCGATGATGCCTGTAACATTTGTTAGTCTCAAGCCATGAAGTTGTTGCTTTTAGTCGTTGCCTGTGAGAGAATTCAGAGTGTTGGAGGGTATATTTTCTGTCTACCGCAGGCGGTGTTGGAGGGTATATTTCCTGTCTACCGCAGGCGGTGTTGGAGGGTATATTTCCTGTCTACCGCAGGTGGTGTTGGAGGGTATATTTCCTGTCTACCGCAGGTGGTGTTTGAGGGTATATTTCCTGTTTACCGCAGGTGGTGTTTGAGGGTATTCGGGGATCGGGCTACGAAGGGGACATCGCCATCGATGACGTGTCAGTCAGCAAAGGGAAGTGCAAACTGGAGAACCCTCTGGCTAACACAGGTATGTCCAGTATATGTGAGTGTGTGTGTGCTTGTGTTTGTGCGTGAGACGGGAATGTTCTGTACAGAATTTTTGTGTGGGGGCTAAGTTCTGGCGCTGGTTCCTCCCGGCTCAGAGACAGCTGAGGGCTGTATGCCAGCTCTGAGAGCGCCCGGGCCTCTGTCCAGATGCCCCCCCATCACCCCCCACCCCCACATCCTCCCCTCCACCCCCCACATCCTCCCCTCCACCCCAGCGGTATCAGAGTACTAAATCCCAGCATCTCTCCTACCACCATACCGGCCCTCTGTGCCAGCTTGCATCCCTCCTGTCGCCAGTAGGGGGTCCCCAGACCCCTGCCCCCAGCCCCCAGCCAAGCTGCCCCCCTTCCAACACCTTTGTAAGTCGCTCTGGATAAAATCGTCTGCTAAATGACTAAATGTAAAATGTAATGTAAATCGGGTGTCAGAGAATAACGTAAACAAGTATTTGAGCACACGAAAGCGCCAATGCCACAATGCTTTTACTGTGCGTCCTTCCTCATGCACAATCTGCTTTTCAAACTCTCTGAAGTCTGTCAGGCGTTTATGCGAGTCACGTTGTTCATTTGTAAATCTCGAACCTTTAAGGCAAATTGCTGTGCGGTGCTAACCTACATTATTAACTCGTAGCCCACAGTGCACAGAGCCCTGGTAGCTATCACCATCACTCATTCTCGTCAAAACGCAATGCAAAAATTCACCACAGAAAGGGAAAAAAACCCAACAACAAACTGCTAAATTATTAACAAGCAGTCTGTGTCTCCCAAACCAGCACGTTGAAGACACCAGAGAGACTGAGGAAGGCAGTGTGGGGGGGTGGGGGAGGCGGGCGTAGCTGGGTGGGAGCGAGACTCGGGCCGATGGCGGGGGAGAAGGCGGTGGATGGCTGGATGGGGGATCCTGGGCTAGATGATGAATAATGGATGAGGGTTGTAAACAGGAAGCAGAACGCTCTGCGCTGCTGGCAGGCTGCTCCGTAGGACAGCCGGAACAGATGGGTAATTACTGCCGGGTACGGCAGCGCAGGAGCCGAGGACAGTCACATCTGTCTGGCTGTGCCCAGCCGGGGCCGCACCCAGCCCGGGCCGCACCCAGCCCGGGCCGCACCCAGCCCGGGTCGCACCCAGCCGGGGCCGCACCCAGCCGGGGCCAAGCCAGCCCGGGCCGCACCCAGCCCGGGCCGCACCCAGCCCGGGCCGCACCCAGCCCGGGCCGCACCCAGCCGGGCGGAGGGGCCAGGGTGTTTTGTTAATCCCTGCTACTCTCATCCTCACCCCTCAGCCATTAATGGATGATGATGAGGGCCTAAGCGGAATGAGGGTACTCCTTCTGGAAGCCCTGCTGGCTGTGATGAGGGGAGACCTACAGTAGGGAGAGATTAGCCTGATGAAGAGGTTGGTTGTGCTGTTAGATGACGTGGGAGATGGTGGATGCCACACTGACAGGTTCAGGTTTAGTTGAATTCAGATGTACAACAGCGTACGTAGCACATGAAAGAAGCCGAATGAATGTATCCCCTGGAGGGTGTGTGTGTGTGTGTATGTGTTTTATGTGTGTGTGTGTGTATTTGTGTGTGTGTGTGCAAGCATGTGTGTCTGTGTGTGTGTGTAAATCTGTTTATTCACGTGCCAGCAAGCGTGTGCATCCTGTGGGTGGTCTGCCTTCCCATGAGCCTCTCTGCTTCCTGCTCCTCTCTCAGGATGGGATAGTGATCATGCCTAGTAGTATTACCAAGCTGATACATCACCTGTGCACACACACACACACACTTGCATGCACACATACATACACACATATACTCACATGCACACACACAAACTCGTATGCACACACACGCACACACACATCCTGAGGTAGGTTAGCTGTTTGGTAGCAGGGGACTGGGAGATCATGTGGCTTCCCTAAAATGAATGATGATTGGCTCTGACATGTTTTGTGAAACTCCACACTCATAAATCACTGGACTGACTGGAACCTGGCTCAGGGGCTGAAATGTTTGTGTGCGTGTGTGCATTGCATGTTAGTGTGTTTGTGTGTATGTTAGTGTGTGTGTCTATGTGTCTGTGGGTGTGTGTGTGTGTGCATGCGTGCCTGCTTCTACGAAGGTACTGTAGTTGTGTGACTTGTTTCTCAGCATGAACATGCCTCTCTCTCCCCTGGACTTCTCTCCATCTCCTTCCGCTGTTACTAGTTTGTCCTGCTACTATTCTGATAGCGTGCGTGAGAGAGTTAGAAAGCAAGAGTTGGAGAGAGAGAGAGAGAGGGAGAAATGGAGAACGAAAATGAAAGAGAGAAAGTAGTTAGATTGTTTGTGAGAGAGAGAGAGAGAGAGAGAGAGAGAGAGAGAGAGAGAGAGAGAGAGAGAGAGAGAGAGAGAGAGAGAGAGTGTACTACCCTGTGTGTGTATAGATTGGATGATTTTCCAATGGCCCCCTTCCAATTCCAGATCCACACACCCTGCATGTGCATCTCATATCCTCCCCCTCCTCTCCTCCGGACATCACAGGTACACAGCTGGCACTGCTGCTGAAGCTAATTCAGCCTGGACCCTGACTGGGAACAGCATCCAACCGCAATACACTTCCTCCTTCTCCTCCCCCCTGTCTCTCTCTCCACCCTCCACATGCACTCCTTCTCCACCTGCCAGCCAGCCACCCCCTCCACCTCCTCCACCTCCTCCTTCTCTACGTACCCCTCCTCCTTCTCTACGTACCCCTCCTCCTCCTCCACCTCCTCCTTCTCTACCTACCCCTCCTCCTCCTCCTCCACCTCCTCCTTCTCTACCTACCCCTCCTCCTCCACCTCCTCCTTCTCTACCTCCCCCTCCTCCTCCTCCTTCTCTACCTCCACCCCCTCCTCCTCCTTCTCTACCTCCACCCCCTCCTCCTCCTTCTCTACCTCCCCCTCCTCCTCCACCTCCTCCTTCTCTACGTACCCCTCCTCTTCCTCCACCTCCTCCTTCTCTACCTACCCCTCCTCCTCCTTCTCTACCTCCACCCCCTCCTCCTCCTCCACCTCCTCCTCCTAACAGCATGACAGACTCTTCATCCACAACTCCCACACAGCACAGAGCTCATTCCCAAACTTGCTCTCACCTCCTTCAGAAGACCTTGGGCATGGCCGATGCCAGGCACTTAACTACGGCTCCATACTAGGGCGGAGAATCAAAAGCTTTATTATGAATCTATTGATTTTCTGCCAGCAGTAGAAACCACTGTTATAAATTCATATTGATCTAATATATACAATACCTGCCCTTATTTATGAAACTCATTCCAGAGGCAGCTTGCATGCCTAATGTACTGTTGACTTTGTGAGATGCAAGTGAGTACAGGCATGGTGTGTGTGTGTGTGCACTCACGTGTGTGTGCATGTGTGCGTGTGTGTGTGTGTGACAGCACGCATCCTAAAACAATCTGAAACTACCAACAGTTCATTTGAGATGTTCACAAACCAGCAGCTCCCAGCCAGGGTTGTTCAACATGAAGGGCTGAAAAATGCTGTTTGGAGACACGCATGTTGTCCAGCCGAGCAGGCCGGCGGGCGCTTTGATGAACAGCCGGGCGGTTTGATGACGACATCAATCGGAGCGCACGCTCACAAGGAGACCTCCAGGTTCCTCTGCCATCCAGAACGCGTCCTCTGTGGAGCTGCCTCGGGGGGGATTCAAAGCTTCTCGCCCAAGTGACCCGAGAGCTTGTCACCATGTCATCTGAGTAGTGTGACCCGAGAGCTTGTCACCATGTCATCTGAGTAGTGTGACCCGAGAGCTTGTCACCATGTCATCTGAGTAGTGTGACCCGAGAGCTTGTCACCATGTCATCTGAGTAGTGTGACCCGAGAGCTTGTCACCATGTCATCTGAGTAGTGTGACCCGAGAGCTTGTCACCATGTCATCTGAGTAGTGTGACCCGAGAGCTTGTCACCATGTCATCTGAGTAGTGTGACCCGAGAGCTTGTCACCATGTCATCTGAGTAGTGTGACCCGAGAGCTTGTCACCATGTCATCTGAGTAGTGTGACCCGAGAGCTTGTCACCATGTCATCTGAGTAGTGTGACCCGAGAGCTTGTCACCATGTCATCTGAGTAGTGTGACGTAGCTCACAGCTGTTCCTCACAGCTGGAACCCTCAGTACACTGGTGTGTTACAGTACCAGAGGCTGCAGCTGCTTTCACATCTCAGAGGAGCGGATTGGACAGGCTCATTCGTATTCGGCGCACGTTCTGTATTTTATCCAGCACAAGCTTGCAAACATGGCGTATTTGCATAATTGTGTTGTGTTTGTATTAGAATCGACAGGGCTGTACGTGTGTGTGTTGCACTGCAAGACTGCCAAACTACCATTTTGTGAGCTCGAATTTGTGGGGCGCCATGACTGATCTCGTGTATTTTTTGTTGGTCTTCCACAGTTCTGATTGGTGGAGCCCCAGCGCAGCGCTGTCTCCCATTGGGCAGCATGTTGCTGCTGGTTCTCTGCTCCCGCCTCCTGCTGCTCTACAGATGATGAGCGTCTCCCTGAAGACTCCCTCAGTCTGCAGAGACACTGCCCCAACTCCACATCTGCTCTCCTCGCCCTTCCCTGGCTTCACCTTCCCTTCCCACACTTCCTCGTTTTCCCCGTCCAGCGCCATTTTGTTTTACTGCGACCCATCCCTCATGTATTCACGTCACTCCAACTGCAAGTATATCTGTGTCTGTTGCATGTGTATCGCTTGACTTATCTCGCCAGCGCTGCACATTTAACACAGTTAACTGTTTTCCTTCAGTCTTCATAACCAAGCAAGGGTTGACTTGACCTTGGTCATCCCACCACCATCCAGCATGTCACCCCCATCCTACTAACCCCAAACCATCCATCCCTGTACATCCCCCCTTCTCTCACACGCCCTATACTCTTCCTTCACCCCCCCCCCCTCATCTCCACTCACCATAACCCCCCCCCCCCCCCCCTTCACCCCAGGCACACCAAAGTGTCAAACTCTCTACCAAAGAAGACGCAAGAACCAGAGGAAGCGAGGATTGAGGGAGGATTGAGGAGGGGAAGGGGTGATGGAAAGAACCCCTTTTGTTCGTGGAAAGCCGCTCCATTTGGGCCAGGGAACTGCTGAACGACAGCAGAGATAAAGAAGGATGGAAATGATGGAGGGAAGATTTCGAGACAGAACAACGAGGCGGGAAAATGAGAAGGAGTTCCTTGTGGCCTCGCCTCTGACTGGGGCGACAGACGTCCTGTGTTGGGCTGGGCAATACATGTACATTTATCTATATATGATATATTACAAAGTTTAAACAAACACTTAGACACACAGTGACATCACAGGAAATGACTAAATGAAATTAAAGAAGCACAAGTTTATACAATCTCTCTTTTTACGGGGGGGTTTTCCTCTCTGTGTTGTGTTCAATTTTGTCCTGGGTTGAAAAATTCAAGGATTGATATAGCTCAGCAAAAGAGAACCGTGTTTATATTTATGGTTACTGTAGGTTGAGGTCGTATTTGGTGACTTAACCGCTACAGTGCGTCATGTCTCAACGGAAGACTTGTTGGAAAGGTGGCAGTGCTGTTCCATCCTGCCGCTACCCTCCCCCCACCACCAACTCGTGGGAATCGGTTACCCACCCACCTTCCCCACCCTTCACCACCACCCTCAACTGCCCTGCCTCCTCAGTCGATACACACCCACTGACGCGCTCTTCATGCGCTGCTACAGACAATCCCCTCTCCCTCTGGGGCTTGCTCCAGACAGTTCAGCAGGATGACCTTGAGAGAGAGCACACTTCCTGTTTACCCTCCCTCAGACAGGAAGGAAGTCGGGACAGGAGACCGGGATGAGACAGCCACGACTACGAGGACAGGAAGTGCCCTGCTGAGGTGCTGCAGGCTGAGGTGCTGCAGGCTGAGGTGCTGCAGGCTGAGGTGCTGCAGGCTGAGGTGCTGCAGGCTGAGGTGCTGCAGGCTGAGGTGCTGCAGGTTAGGAGCTGCAGGTGGACCAGGACATGGAGGGGTGGAGGAAGGAGGACGAGGAACGCTCCCGCTCCCGAGCGTCGAACGGAGGGATTCAACTCCAGAGGGTTTCTGAACATGAATGTTGTCTCTATTGTTTGACCTCTCAGTAGGATGGCTGGGCTGGGAGTGGAGGCTGCTCACCTGGGCTGGTGTACCGTGTGACAGGGTCAGATCATGTAGTTTGAATGTATGTCCCAGAACGTTCGTCTTACTGTTTCAACCCAGCACTGAGGTGTTCATTGACTCAATGCAATATAATACACAATCAAAGAACATCGTCACTAGCAAAGACACAATTGGCCTTAATCTCAAGATTAATACAACGCATCCATCGCTTGATCAAGCGTCTTAAAAAAAACTGCTGTATGCATGAGCGAGGGTTTGGTCAGTGATCCTCTGTGTAACTCCACTCTTGTCTA
Organism: Osmerus eperlanus; assembly: GCF_963692335.1. Lineage (NCBI taxonomy): Eukaryota > Metazoa > Chordata > Actinopteri > Osmeriformes > Osmeridae > Osmerus > Osmerus eperlanus. Next base: position 1,852,787 of record NC_085038.1, read on the forward strand.
ATCCAGTAAAGGGGGTGTACAGATCTCCATAACAGAGCCTGCAACTTGGAACTCTGCCTCTGCAGTTTAACTCGACCACTTTCACCCTCCAGTGAAAAAGCGGTTTCATCAACCAGTTCACGTGGTCTGAGCTCCTGCTTCGTCTGTGTGTGTTTGAAGACCAACTCCAACCTCGTTCACTCACCTTGGACCAGGAAGTGACCAGGATAGGCCCTGTGGGACCCTCATCCCCTCCTTGCTTGCGCCTGCTTGTAAACTTTGTTTGCTCATCGTGCTCCCATGATGTCACATGATGTCAAATGATGTCACAGGCATCCGCAATGAATGTCTGGTATGTTCCCCACCCAAATGTTCAGATGTCTGACAATCTGGGACACAGAGCAACCGAGTCCATTCCAATAAGTTCTTCTTAACGTAACGATGGCAAAGCTGCACTCGTGTAACCAACGCCTAACTGTCACCTGCATTCGTCCTATACACACACTCTGTGTGTGTGTGTGTGTGCCGTCTCCTGTCGCTCCCCTGCAGTGCTGTGTTGGTTATGCATTCAGTGAGTCAGTGTTCAGCGGTGATGACTGTGCTGTGCTAAGAACCACAACTCATACCTGTATACCCATATTTAGAGTGTAACCATGTTTAGATTTCATTATAGGCTGGAGAAATACTTAGTACCAATGCCTGACCTAGGACAGATTTAAGTTACAGTCAACGTGGCATGGGAAAATAGTATTCCACATATATATACACTTATATAAAAGACCAAAAACCGCTGCAATTGCTGCATTGTCAGTATATTTGATCACATCATGTTTGAGAGTTCGGACTGAATTAAGTGTAAACAGTACGACATGGAACAATGCACTTCTGTCCTACGTCAGGTACTGGAAAACAAATAAACATTGCCTTTTCCCTTTTTGTGAGTCATACCCATTTAAGATAGTTATGTAATAGCTAAGCATGTCCTTAGCAGTGTACATCTGACATACGATATAATTAGAACATTGAGGAGGCAAGCCGCCGGTTTAAGTGTCGTTTTTACTGGAGGAACCTAAATCAGAGAAGGCTGAAGCCTGTAAGGAAGTATACGCTACGTGTGAGATGACCTACATCTGTAGGGGAGTTAATCACTGCTAGCACTAATAACCGTCATGGACCTACCACCAAACACCCCTTAGTGGTGATTTAGTAGTATGACCCACTTTTCATAAAGTGCTCAGTGTATAATGATACAATGACAGCATGTCATGACATATGTCACAGGCACCTCTTAACACAGTGGAGTTGTCTCGTGAAAACCATTGGTTCTCACTGTTCCTTGATTGCCTTCCCTGAACTGATGGCTTACAAGGACAGTAAGACGTGGAAATGGTTTGCTAGTTAGTTAGTGCTAACGTTTGAAAGGGCATGACACGTGAGAGTTGTACAGTTGTATTGCTGTACGGTCAAAGGGCCTCTTTTTTGACCAAACCCAAGGTCTGAACAAAACAGACTAGTTCTCAATGTTTTTAAAACACCTGCGGTTCTCTTCTCACTCCAATATGATTGATTGGAAGAACTTAGCCTTGACAACATCCACATATTCAGAATGGCATCTGTATTCATCCACCAAATTAATTAAATGCCACAATGGTCTGATAGATTACACTCTCCAATGTATGCCAAGAAATGCCTAACATGTTTTTGTAATGACAAATCAGTACGTAGGTCTTTGGCCACTTTGAATCGATTCACTCCATGTACGTTGCAGACTGTGGCTATGCAGAAGGGTGTGGAATTATCAAACTCATGCATCTTCGCGTAAAATGATTGTACATCTCGTTGTCTGTACGCCGTTGAATTCCATTCCACTACTGCAACGCAATTTGTCTATACTTCATGGGTCTAAATCAAGTCATTAAGGAGTAGCTATTCTGTGTCGTTTCTGGGTTGAACATATGGCTCTTGAACTGTGTACAGTACGTCAATTCTTGAGATTCAGATCCTGTCGATGTTTCGTTGAATTGTCTCTGGAATGCCCACAGAAGGAATCCGTGTTGGTTTCACATGTCCTCAACTGCTCTGGACTCATCTAACATTCATCTCTGCAGGTCCTTGTCAGACAAGTTCAGGATATCCATCCAACGGCCAATATTCATCCACCTCAGCCCAGTTTCTCCTCAGTGAGGTACAGAGTCTAAACCCCTCTGCTGGGTATGCCAGTACTCACACATCATTACATGCAGTACATCTTCTCCAGGTTAGGTCCACACCAATCAGTCATGACACTCAGCCCTTCTCTGCTGTTACACAAATGCACACACCTACACACACGCACACACTAACCTAATACTGTACATGAAGTGGACTCACACACAAACTACATACATATTTATATACACGTACACACAAACACACACACTCGGTACACAAACTGGCATTTGTATGAAGGTTAACAGACACAGCGGATCTGACTGACTGACTGTTGAGTTTTGTACGGACTTGCCTACACCATCAGTCAAGCTGCTATGGAGGAGCGATGTGATCAGAAAGCAGTCAGTGCAGGTGTAGAACGTCCCCCACACCTGAGAGGGAGAGAGAGAAGGGGAGAGAGAGAGAGATGGAGAGAAGAGTATAAAGTTAGCAGTGCCGGCTGTTGTATATTCTGTCATGATGTAATGAAATATTTTAGAGGAAAAATATATTTGAAATATGACTCTGAAATGTATAAATAAATAATCATGAAAGGAATCAAAGTGAGTTCTCTTGTTTTTGTGTGTAATTTGTTTTGCTATTCTGCGTTGTATCTTACAACCACCGTGACACGATCAGTTACAAAGACGTGTATGGGGTGTAGTATGCAGAATTTAATGAACTTCCAACAAACCAGGATCCTCCAGCTATAGTGTTGCCTTGTGCTCTGAAATCAGAGCTCGCTCACACCAGGAGAAAAAAGAACCAAGTTGCACCTGGCACAGGAAACCGAAAACAATTACATTCTTTGAGCAATTAGCGAGAGCAAATCATTTTCTAAAAAGGCTCGTGTTCCACACAAATAGGACAAGGTTGGTTGAGGAAGTTGGCAACATAGTAGTCCACAGGAACAAAGCTAAATCACTTAAAGCACTGCTTTTACGTAACAGAGCAGAAACACAATGCGGTGCAGATGCAAATTACATTGTGATCCACTTTCCCTCAGCTGTCAGCAATGAGCCTACAGTATCTTGCTAACTCTAGTTTGTAGTTTGTCTAGTTTCTTGTTTTTATCTCTGGCGAGCATTGACCTTTGACCTCGACCATAACCCCCCCTCCCCCGAGAGAGAGAGAGGCACACAGAGCAATAGAGGGGTATGTTGATTGGCATCCTATTGTCATCCATCTTAAGGCAGGGCAAGGCAAGTTTATTTGTATAGCACATTTCACACACACTTTAAATTAGGAGTGTGGGATTACAGGCACAATAGCTGGGCTGATAGCCACCCTCCTCCTCCTGGGCCCTCCTGTGATCTGAAACCATAAGATGAAAGGATGGAGAGATGGGTGGATAGTGGATAGAAGGGTAATTAAGCTGCTCTTGTTCCAGCCCTGATTGTAAGCTCTGGATGCTGGGTAGCAGCAGGCGAGGCGAAACGCTTGTCTTGTGGAATGAAGGGTTTTCACTCTTTGAATACAAGCTAATCAAGAAACTGTGATTGCCATGGCTTGGGCTGGGTTTGGTTTCGGGTTGAAGCGATAGGAGTCTAATAGGCTCTTTAAAGTCATTACCATGACTTACCAACACCAAAAGATCAAAACTCACGAAACTCACAGGCTCGTGTACAGTATATTCTACTGTTGTATTCAGTGGTGGTTCTACACGGGGGCTTACAGGGGCCAGTTCCCCCTGTAAAAATGACCCTGCCCCCCCCCCCCCCCCCGTGCCCCCCCCCCCTGAGCTGACTGAATAAGAAAATGAAATAAATTGATCAAGTTATTACGATTTTATGCGCTAGCGCCAAAAGCGGAACTAATGTGCCCCTCTGATTAAACACTGGCCCCACCTTGGCCCCCCCCAGTTACATTTGTCTAGAACTGCCACTGGTTGTATTATTGTAGTGTTTGTGTAATATTACCACAGGGGGAAGGACCGTTAGGAACAGAGGACAGATGAAAAATACACCAACGTGATTCAATGTGAGGTTTACAGATGAAACATGAATTCTACCCCTTTGTAGACAGATAATCAACATTAATTGTTTATTCACAGCATATACAAGTGCCTAAAATATAAAGGGTGTGTTTCTTTCCTAATCGTATTCGATCGTTGAAGAGAGAATGATTAAGGCAAAACAGTAGGGACATCACAGTTTTGGTAGCACTTGTAGAAGTATTCCCTTAGCAACAGGCCCCTGGCGAAAGTATTTTATATTATAGCTCAAGAAGCTCCTCACGAACTGTTCAGCTCTGACAAAATATGTATGGCGCTAGCCGACTTGTATTGGATGAACCGTCCGCTTTTTATCGACTGCATGGCCTCAGCTCCACGTTGATAACAACAGCGAAACAGACGTTTGGAAAAAAAAGAGTTTGTGTGCGTGTGCGTGCGTGCACGGCCTAACCCCTGAATGTAAAATGAGATTATCCACGCGCGGGATGTGTGCCAGTGGAAGTAAAGTGGGAAGCCTGGAGATAGTGTAGGCTACATCCAAGTGTTCACCTTGAGCTCATTCGTGGTGGGTTATCAGAACTATATTCCCTCCTCCGTTTGTGCTTCGCATTATTCATTTTACACATGCTCTTTTGGTCCCTGCGATAGGATATCTCTAAATGGTTGAAAAGCCGCAGCAGAGCTTTAGAAGTAAAATATTGAAGGTGTATAAAAGTTTCAATATACATGTCTCACAGCCACAGTGAGGACTGTATGTCCTGAGCAGTACCAGTTATTGATGGTTCTTGACTCATTGAAATCATTAAATGTTTGGTGTTTTACACAGCTAGGGGAAGGTTCTTTAAGGAAGTCGGCATTTTTAAACCTGGGGGCCCTGGACAGGACATGGGTGAGCACTAGGACCTGGAGGCCCTGGCCAGGACATGGGTGAGCACTAGGACCTGGAGGCCCTGGCCAGGACATGGGTGAGCACTAGGACCTGGAGGCCCTGGCCAGGACATGGGTGAGCACTAGGACCTGGAGGCCCTGGCCAGGACATGGGTGAGCACTAGGACCTGGAGGCCCTGGCCAGGACATGGGTGAGCACTAGGACCTGGAGGCCCTGGCCAGGACATGGGTGAGCACTAGGACCTGGAGGCCCTGGCCAGGACATGGGTGAGCACTAGGATTTGGCCCATGGTTGTCTTGAGGTGGCTGATCACTGCTCCTGGCTGCCCTTGGAGGAAGGACAACAGGATGGGAGAAAAGCAGAGATGGAATTTCATCGATGACCACTTGTGCGTGTGTGTCTGTTGGTGCCGTCTCTCCCCTCAAGCTGTGTGTCACATCGCATGATCAATAAATATTTCTTCTTCTTCTTAGTCAGCATTGGAGATACAGCTCCACTGTTGATCGGCTTGTTGGGTCTGGAGGGAGCCTGTTTATCAATTCGGTTTTTCTCCCCCGAGGCCTCTCTTTACAATCATGGAGGTGGGATGGTGGGTCTGCAATGGGGAAGAAACAACATTGATCCATCAACCACTGGTCAGTCTCATCACTCTCCTGTCAGGAGGATTTGCAGGCGTGTTGTGTGTGGGACCGGTCAGGATACAGCAGACGAGGCATGTCTCAAGAGGACAGGCCAGTTATATATAGTTCTTAAATTGGGAAGGTGAAATACGAGAAAAGGAGAGACAGAGAAAGACAGAGAGACAGAAGGAGAAAACATCTGAAGGAGATAAAAACGATCGAGGTGTTCGACCCCTCCTTATAAATAATGATGCACTCCAGCTGCTCTTTGAATTAGGAGTGATCTGCTGTGAGGTGATCTGCTGTGAGGTGATCTGCTGTGAGGTGATCTGCTGTGTGGTGATCTGCTGTGAGGTGATCTGCTGTGTGGTGATCTACTGTGTGGTGATCTGCTGTGTGGTGATCTGATGTGTGGTGATCTGCTGTGAGGTGATCTGCTGTGAGGTGATCTGCTGTGTGGTGATCTGCTGTGTGGTGATCTGCTGTGAGGTGATCTGCTGTGTGGTGATCTACTGTGTGGTGATCTGCTGTGTGGCGATCTGATGTGTGGTGATCTGCTGTGAGGTGATCTACTGTGTGGTGATCTGCTGTGAGGTGATCTGCTGTGTGGTGATCTGCTGTGAGGTGATCTGCTGTGAGGTGATCTGCTGTGTGGTGATCTGCTGTGTGGTGATCTGCTGTGTGGTGATCTGCTGTGAGGTGATCTGCTGTGAGGTGATCTGCTGTGTGGTGATCTGCTGTGTGGTGATCTCCTGTGTGGTAATCTGCTGTGTGGTGATCTGCTGTGTGGTGATCCCGGCGTCTGATTGGCGGTTGTTGCTTGACGACAGACGAGGTTGGACAGGAAGTCTCGAGGAACAACAGAACCACTACACAGAGACTGCAGAGACCTCACCATGACCATCATGTCATCACATGTTGGACTGTACCGGGACGGCAGAGACCTCCCAAGGGGAACCGTAATCACACATGTTCCTACACACTGTGCAGAACCAGCCATCCGTCCATTCCCAACCATCAAACACATCACCCACACGTTACACATACACATGTCTAGTACACAGGCTCATGTACACACATTGACGGGTATGTGAACGCACAAAACACACACACACACCAACACACACACACACCAACACGCACACACCATTACCTAACAAGGCACCCCAGGAGGCTTGATAATATTTTGTCTCCTAATCTGTAGCATAATATCACACTTTAAAAAAAACTGCTAGTCTGCTTCTAAGAGCTTGTTTGCATGTATACATGGTAATTTCTCTTAATGAAACAGTTGGGTTCGGTTGGGGAGAAGGAGGTTTGGAGAAAAGGCTTGGTAAGAAATCCGTCTGACACTACACCCTGAGGGGTCTTTAATGAGAATCTCTTTGATAAAACCCTTTTTTCTCTCTTAAATAAAGCGCTATGAAACCGGGGTGGACTATATAACACCACATAAATCTGGGTCTCTGTGTGGAAATAAATGTTGCATGCTTTACCCTATTTTCATCCCCGCTTCATACACATGCTCTGTCTCTCTCCCCTCTCTCTTTCTTTCCTTCGCTCTCTCCCCTCTCTCTCTTTCTTTCCTTCTCTCTCTCCCTCTCTTTTTCTTTCCTTCTCTCTCTCCCTCTCTCTTTCTTTCCTTCTCTCTCTCCCTCTCTCTTTCTTTCCTTCTCTCTCTCCCTCTCTCTTTTTCTTTCCTTCTCTCTCTCCCTCTCTCTTTCTTTCCTTCTCTCTCTCCCCTCTCTCTTTCCTTCTCTCTCTCCCTCTCTCTTTCTTTCCTTCTCTCTCTCCCCTCTCTCTTTCTTTCCTTCTCTCTCTCCCCTCTCTCTTTCTTTCCTTATCTCTCTCCCCTCTCTCTTTCTTTCCTTCTCTCTCTCCCCTCTCCTTTTTCTCTCCAACTCACTCTCTCTCATCATTTCTTTTTTCCCCCGCCCTCTTTCTCTCCCTTCTCTCTCGCCCTCCTACCTCTCTCTCTTTCTTCTCCTCCTCTTTCATCCAAACACTGCTTTTTTACACACCGGAGACTATCAGCTGAAAACACTCTAATTGAAAACGTATTATTGCAAGAGCATAGCAGATTATACCTTGGACTCTTAGAAATCGTATTAGGATCAACAAAAGTATCTATTGCAGGTGCAGGAACTTCTGGAGAGAAAAAAAGAAGAAACAAATAGTTGATTCTACTGGTCATATGAGAATGGGATAGTGTAATGTTGAATCGGCAATACTCAATGGATTTCTGTATTCTTAACGCACCATGAAAAAGCTAAGCTTCTGTGTCACTGTCCTGCAATTTACCAGTAATTAATGCAACAGGAAGGAGGTATTTGACTCAATAATATAACAGCTTAGGCTGACCTTGTGTGCCTTTACTTGACTTCTCTGATCTTTGCTACTGCAGAATGACTGTCCATGTAATTAGCCAGCAGATTTCATTTTGTTATCACCCGATTATTTTCATATCGCTCTCTTTAAGTCTCCCTTCCTACCAGGCTATGTTTAGTTGTTTACACATTCAGGACAAACTAAACCGGGCTAATCGGCGCTGGGCAGATAAAGGACACAGCGCTAAGTATGTTTGCTCTCCAGGGGTGGTGTTTGATAGATAGCGGTTAGCACAATCCAAAACGTGTCTATCTGGGTACATCACACTGCTGTCATTGACCTCATGGTCGAACGAGGAGAGTAACGTAACCTCGAAGAGAACCCTGTTTCCAAAGTTCTCGTCTCAAAGACCAAAGCTCTTCCTTGACTCTGACACCTTCCCGCTGCGCATCAGTTGTCTCCTCTTCGCTAAGGGGGGGTGGGCAGCTACCCGGCGTGTAACTAGGCCGACGCAGCCTCTCCTTGGCCCCCACCCTTCTCGCCTCTCCCAGAACTTTATTAACACAGATTTACTCTGGCGGGGCGCTAGCGGACCTGACTTGCATCTCAAGTGGCACAGAAGCCTCCCAAGGCCTCCTGCTAAACGGACGAGTGAAACCGTCTTTGCAGCTCAATTCCAGCAACAAATTCCACTAAAGGGGCCTGGTTATGGAGACTCTGGTGAGTTGAAGGCCTTAAATTGAAGAGGAATTGGGTTTCTAACAAGACTCCAGAGCTTGGGTTAGAATTGACAAGCTGCAAAAAAAAAAAAAAAAACGTTAGGCTACCATTAAAACGTCTTCGTGACCAAGATAAGCAGTGAAAGCACTTTGGCTGTCAGAGAAGAAATCAAGAGTATGCAAGAGGCATAATTGGCCAAGTGTTGCATTTTGTGGGTTTAAGGTTCATGTGCTGTGGCAGATGTAAAATATATCATTATGTTCCTTATAAAAGAACCAGACTTCAAAATATTATCTAATGGACATTAGATGATTACGATGAATCACACTCATACAAGGCCGGTGTGTAAAGCATGTTTATGCATGGTGATAAAGTAGGCTAATTATTCCAGTGCTTCTCTAGAACCTCTGCTCACTCCAGATATTCACATGGGGGTAGGTTAAGAGCAGTTCGGTTACATAAGGTTTGTGCTATGTTGAATTATGTGGTGTGCATGATATTTAACTTAAAACCCTCAACCGTACCCACGTTTGCATGCAAAAATTCCTATTTGTCTATGCCAGGATACACATAAACGCACTATTTATTCAATGCCTCTGGTTGTCAGTTGTCACTTTGGTCGCCATGGAAGTGAAAAGGCTTAATCACACACCTGGCTGTCCTATTCAACCCCTAGTGCTGAAAAGTTATTACCTGCATTCCTGTTGACGGACTTCACTTTCCGACCATAGCCATATTTAGCCAGGCCTAGCTTTCAACCCAATGACAACCGTTTGACGAAGCACCCAGCTACAAACTGTGCAGTCCAGATTAAGCGGTCACATGTTATGACCATGGTTCCTTTGCTGGGGAGAAAAGAATGTGGAAAACATGTACCAGAGTCAGATTCCCTTGACTGGAGAGGCGGAGACGGCCGGGGAAACACGCTATATGAGCGAGGCAGAGATAAAGTCACGTTCGTTCCCTGGCTGAAGTGTGGACGAGCATTGCAAAATACATACCCTCCACTTTAATTTGCAGGCCCTCTAAAACAAGTGTGGCTTAATGAATTGGAAATGGTATTATTCACTAGAGAACAAGAGAGTAAATACGAGCGAAGCTCGGGGAGAGCGCGACGTGAAAATTACTTTTATCTCGAAGATGACAAGACCTGTCGATAGAGTGTAAATGAGATATGAAACGTGTATTGTTTAAAATCGCTCCCGGAGAAAAGCAGGGGGCTGTTAGCTGTTGAACAGTGGGGGATTTTGGTGCATATTTAGGAATGGGAGCAGGGTGGGGAAACGACTTAAGTATTTTTCCAAATCAGTGACATTCAGTGTTAGAATTCCTTTCTCAATTACAGTGGAGATGTAATGGGCTTTCTCTTGTATAATTCAGATCGATGTGAATGGCTTCTCTGATTTCTAAGGCACCCCACAGAAAGCGGTATTATTACTAAGAATAAAGTAGGCCTACAGCCTACAGAATGCTTCTGATGCTTACAGAGCTAGGTGCTAAGGCAGCAGGTACTAGACATCACATCTCCAAAGTTACTAAAGTAAAGTCTTTTTAAACATGAGTATCTGTACTACTTTTTCCATCTCTGCTAGAGCTTTTCTTGGAAACAGGCTTTTCTTGGAAACTTAAAAGTTGTGGCTAAAAAACAGTAAATTGTAAACTATTACTTTTGAAATCTGTTGTAAGTGAACTGACTGTGTCCCAATATCGCATTTGTTACTAGCCAATGTGAAAAAAGGGTGTTTACCTTCCGTAAAGGTACGCAAAAGCATGAGCCTCCCAAGCCTCCATGAGCGAGAGAGACAGAGAGATAAGGAGAGGGAGAGAGAAGGAGAGAGAGAGGGATCTATGATCCGGCTGCTCCTGGTTCGACCCGGTAGCACCAGTGCGCTAACCTCAGCACTCAGATCATTTATTAATGGAGCCGGCAGAGGAAGTGAAACGGTCCAATTAAAGCAGGCAGACGGGGTGAGGCAGAAGGTCCGTGAAGGGCTGGCTTTCCCCATTAGCACAACCCCCACAGACACTCTCATTGTCCAGGAGAGAGGAAAGGGACGGAAGGAGGGAGGGAGTGGACTTGGTGGTGCTTGTGGGCTGCTAACCTTTCACTCTACTCCTCAAATGTCAGCCCTTTTTTAAATCGAAATAATTCTAGCTGTGGACCCATAACTAGGATGGGGGATGGGGGATGGGGGAAGGGGGGACGGGGGGGGGGAGGGGTTGCTGTTTTTCTCCTCCACCGTAGTGGCATCGTGGGCTGGGTTCTCTGTTTGTTTTGCCTGATGCTGGCAGTTTGCTGGCTGAGCGTGGTGCAATGCAGCTCTGTGTGTTGGTTTTTCGCTCCATACAACAACCTATGGAACCTGAGCTGATCTGGTGAAGATGTACTGTTACTGGAGGACACAGTGACCCTGGGAATTGGGGGGAGGGGATGCAGGTGGCCCCAACACAGGTGGGATCACAGTAGGGTCAGGGAGGAAGACAGCCGTGGGGGGGGGGGGGTGGGGGGGCACAAGGTCCCTGACAGGAAACTGGACACACCTGGACTCACAGGTGTGTCTACACTCTCATTTTTGCCACCCACCAGCAAACTGTGAACCTAAAATTGCCTTTGGGAGATGTACTAGTTAATGAAGCTACTGCTTTAAACCATTGTACACTGAGGTCAGGTGGAGTGGTTGGGAGAGGGTGAGCGAGCTGTCTGTGTTTATGTGTAATGTATGTTATTTACATTTTTAGTCATTTAGCAGACGCTCTTATCCAGAGCGACTTACAGTAATTACAGGGACATTCTACCCGAGGCAAGTAGGGTGAAGTGCCTTGCCCAAGGACACAATGTCATTTTGCACGGCCGGAAATCGAACCAACAACCTTCTGATTTATAGCCCGACTCGCTAACCGCTCAGCCATCTGACCCCTATGTAATACTGTTTTGTCTGAATGTATACTATCATTTTGTAATTGTGTCAATAGGACCCCTTGAAAATGACATGCTATGTTTCAAGGGGCTATTCTTTCAATAAATTCACATTTTGACAATTGGGCCTTAAAACTGTGTACCAAAGCATTAGCCTGTATTGGCATATACTGCAAAGTATCCAGTAGTAGAGTATTTCCTGTTTCTAGAGTTCCATATTATATTTAGAAGTGCGAACTCTAACAATATCCTCTATTATTGGGTACTGCTGCAGTCCATTGTGAGTCCACCAGATCTATATCTAAAGCAGTCATTACATCCGTTATGGAAATACAAAAACACAAATCAACAAACAAAAAGTAAATGAACTCACAAATGGGAGAAGCACCCAAGGTGCAGTGTTGCCACAAACAGATTGTAATTTCATTTGAGCAATAAGCACAAGAAAAAGAGAAGTGGAAAGTAATCAAATGAGTAAGGAAAAGGGAACCTGTGTAGCACACACACACACACATCTCTGTCTCAACCCCACTCCCTATCCCAGCATGCATCTCCTGAGCCGCAGCCAATCAGACTTGGCTGATGGAGGAATGGAATCTCACGCTGTCACATCAGGCCTGTCATCTGCTACGGCCGGCCACCGTGGAGCGGGGCATGATGGGGGCTGGGCGGTCTCACTCAGGTCCAGTTCTCCTGGACGTGAGGAGAGGGAGCAGGTCTCTATTAGCCTGACAGAGCTGTCACTGATGAAGAAGAGCTGCAGGATGAGCATGTCCCTTCTCCCTGCACCCAGACGCTCATAACCTGATGGGGAGGGAGGGAGACTTTCTTCTGACTATTTTCAAGTTAATTCTCTACACTTCAATACATTATGAGACTGTGTGGCAGCAGTGGACAATAATTGGGGTCTGCTTGCCTTCTGCGAGTACAAACCATTGTTCTCTCACATATATATTCTTTCTTCTTATTTTTTTATTTTCCCACCCCTAAGGATCCCTCAATATTTGGACCACATAGACAACGTCGGTGTCGAAAGGTTCGTCTTGTTAGCGATTGCGTTGCTTCTATTGGGATTTACATTCAGTTTCACGGTTTAGGAGGTTACAACGTTTTGTGGCAACAACTTTGTAGTCGGAGCCAGGTGGCTGAGCGGTTAGGGAATCAGGCTAGTAATCTGAAGGTTGCCAGTTTGATTCCCAGCCATGCAAAAATGATGTTGTGTCATTGGGAAAGGCACTTCACCCTACTTGCCTCGGGGGAATGTCCCTGTACTTACTGTAACAGCGTCTGCTAAATGACTAAATGTAAAAAGTGCCTTGTGTGCACCAAGGGACCTCAGTGCTAGCCTAACGTCACAACGTCAAACGTCAGCACACGTTAGCAATGACGCATAGATACGCCGTTCTAGACAGCGATATCAGCGAGCCCTCAGCATTATTACCGTAGCTAAAAGTCTAAATTGAGGCTACTTCTCGCTAGGTGCCTACGAACATGTCTTAATCTGCTAGACAAGTGGGTTCCCCTTTGTTCTTTTAGTGAGCTGTCTCACAAGCCCTACTTACCCGGTGTCATGGAGCCAACCAGCTATATACTTATTTAGCACTAGTGTTGCTACCTGCATATACCTACAGCTGGCAGCCTTGCTTTGTTTTGCTCCTAGATTCAGACCTAGCCCCGGTAAATTGTAGAGCTAGCTACCTACACCACTTCTGTTGTGTGGGAATTGCAGTAGTCAAAGGGCGTTCAAAAATACAGGAGCATACCCCACAATTTCCCCAGAAATTTCATAGACTCATTTGCAAGGATGGATTTGCATGCCTTTCATACTCTTTCCAGAGCCTTTCCTTTCCCTCTCTTTCCCTATCTCCCCCTCACTTTCCCCTTCTCCTTCCTCTCTCCTTCCTAGCCACTGTTCTGTTCCAGCCACATGATTGGCTAATCAGTGTAATCTCACTTTTAATTCCCTTCCCATTAACCTCGTGCTATCATTTGTTTTACTATTACCCTACACTTTAATTGCTTTCTCAACTAAATTGGAGTTTATTTCCAAATCATAACGGAGATATCCTGTGTTAATTAGAGGGTTGGAAATCTGTCTGTCGCAGAAAGCAGGGACAGTTTTATATACTAATGCGGCTGGACAACCAAGACCATGGAGGAGAGATTAGGAAGGAGTAACCGTCAGCGAGAAACATTTGACAGATAATGGGGATAATATCTATGGTTGACTTATCAGTATACTGTAGGCCCTAAATGGGATCTACTCAAGTTATGAGCGAAAGTGTTATGTGTGTGTGTGTGTGTTTTGTTGCTGTGTTTGCAGGATCCATGTGCCTCCAGCATGTCTGCGTCCCTGCCCTTCACCAGACATCACTCAGTAGCTTCACCTGTTCCCTGATGTCTCTGTGCCACGCTTGTCTCGTCTGGGTCTCTGTTCTCTGCCAGATCGTACCAGATGTTACCTGAGTAGCACTGGGCGTCTTCGTTTGCCTGTTATTGTTTTGTTACTAACCCAGGACCTGTTCTAGGCTGATTTCCCCCCTGTGTTTTAGAGTTGATGTTTGTATTTCAGAGTTAAGAGACTAGTATTGAATTCTTGTTTACTATCCTGTAAAGACATCAGAGGAACCCAACGGAACACAAAACCAAGACAAAGTTAGAACTTTTCTTTTTAAATGTCCCAGATTGTAAGTAAACCCTGTTCCCGGTGACCTCCGAAGCCGACATAAACAGTGAAAATCCCATTGGAATCAGACAGAGATACTTTAAATCCAGCAAAACAAGCAAAGCCTATTGATTATCCATTTCCACCTCTGGCTGCTCCAACAGGCCATGGTACGGGGCTTTACTTAATCAATACATCTCCCCAATTTACCCCCCAGTTTACCCCTCAGTCATATCTGAATGAGAAATTTAGAGTATTAATAGAAAAATAAAACTGGTCCTATTTGTGTCAACTTTTTAATAAGGGTTTTATAGGTGTATGAATCATGCATTGATCTTTCAGGCCATGGCTCAGAAGCAATCGGTTTGCTCACAGAGAGTATTGACGAGAGCTTCCTGCTGCCTCCATGTCACTTCCTGTGAGTGGTGTTGGCCTTTATGCTGCTCAGCAGGATCTGAAGGTGGCAGGGAAAACACTGCTACTGGTACAACTGTGTCTGTTTACCAGAACATAGACTTCATATCTGTCTGGGGACTCACGACCGAGCGGCAGAGTCACAATCCACTTATCAAGGTCACCTGCCAAGGTGCTCTGTTTCTCATTCTTTCTATCCTTTCCCTAGTCCATCCTTCACTTCTTTGTAATACCACACAAAGGTTGGAATAACCTCACATAATGATGAGTCGTGGTAGTGGAGCCACATTAACGATACGGAGAGAATGTATTTCAGGTTGGACAGGCGTACAGTGGGCGTGAAGAAGAGCGGTGTGTTTTAATCATTCACAGTCTCATGATTACAAATGAGGTCTTTCACAGCGGAGAAGGCGGGAGGGTTAATGCAGTGTGTAGAGGTGTGTGCGGACGTCTGTGGTGTGTGTGTGAGCGTGGCGGGGGAGAGGGGGGGAGGGATGGAGGGGGCATGCATGAGAAGCAGAACAAAACAGATGAAGTCTGTGGGAGTGAGAGAAGCAGATGATTTCCCTCAGTCGTTACACCTGGGCATGTCTGCTACTCAGAGCAGCGCTAAGTGTTCCCCAGGTTGGAGCGTGGCTTGCACGCAGAGAGTAGGACGTAGTCACTATGGAGACGGAACACGGTGGTTGCCGTCCGTGAGAGTGTTAATGCACCGAGGTGCTTCAGCAAAGAGCATCCTTCGCCGCACAAAGACAATGGATTCGCGAGATTCGAAAATGACTCTAGTTTTGTAGTTTTGCTACGTTATCACTTTGCATACAAAAGCACATAATATTCAGTTGATCCATCTCTCTCTCACTCTCTTCCTCTCTCTCCCTATATATATTATATACACATATATATATAGTGTATACATATATACAGAATATTATGGATACATGCACATTTTTATTTTACTAAATGTCTCTAAATATACAGTATAGGTCAGTAAGGTCCATAAATCCGAGACCACATTTATTGGGAAGATCAAAGAATGAGAAAGCCAAGCATTCTGTGACTTTCCGTCAAGAATTCTCACTGTTTGTCTTCACACCAGCCTTAACCACTGAAACGGACCTGCATTCCCCACTGCAGCCCTTTCGGCTGGACTCTCATGCTGTGGACTAAAGCTGTCTGGTGGAGACAATGTGGAAGATGTGAAGAGAAGACATCACACAGTGTAGTCTGAACAGTGTCAACATTAGAGGAACAGTAAGAGAGAGAGAGAGAGAGAGAGAGAGAGAGAGAGAGAGAGAGAGAGAGAGAGAGAGAGAGAGAGAGAGAGAGAGGGGGGGGGGCACTTCATTAAACCGGAACTCTCTTGAAGACTCAATGGACTGTGACAATTTGAAGTTTTAAAAGGAACAGAGACAACAGTGAACATGGCGAGAAATTAGGTAACAGTACATTATCACTGCTTGTCCAGTAGGGTGGAACAATATGGTTGAGACACATTTGAAGGTGACTGTCATCAGTCATTTAGATTTAGATGTATGCTACCGCTCTTGATGAAGTATCCTACTGTATGTCGCTAACAGGGGATGCTTTGAAACATAGGAAAAGATGGGTGGTGTCACTTACTTATTACTGACCTGTCAAAGCAATTAACAGAATCTGATGAGGAACACGAGATACTCCAAGACAGATGGATGCATGACTTGGCGGATCATCAAGGGAATCTGATGAAGAGAAATATCCCTTCTCTTCAGAAGCTCTGCTTTCTAATGTGTGGAGATTGTTAGCAATACTACCAACCTTGTTAGACGATAAAATACTGCAGTTTCACGGCAAGCGTCTGTTTGACAAGTGTCAATCGGGGGAAGAATCTTGGCTGTTGTTGTGCACCGATAGTGAATGGAAAGTATTGTCTACTTGACAGTGAAACAAAACCGATCGAACATAACCGAAAAACGATCAAACCTCAGCTTGACCACATCAAGTCAGGGAAGTTCCCACTCCACGTCAAGAACCAGCCGTGTGTGACCCTCAGGTCATAGGTTCTCACCACGTCAAGAACCAGCCGTGTGTGACCCTCGGGTCATAGGTTCTCACCACGTCAAGAACCAGCCCTGTGTGACCCTCGGGTCATAGGTTCTCACCACGTCAAGAACCAGCCGTGTGTGACCCTCAGGTCACAGGTTCTCACCACGTCAAGAACCAGCCCTGTGTGACCCTCGGGTCATAGGTTCTCACCACGTCAAGAACCAGCCCTGTGTGACCCTCAGGTCACAGGTTCTCACCACGTCAAGAACCAGCCCTGTGTGACCCTCGGGTCATAGGTTCTCACCACGTCAAGAACCAGCCCTGTGTGACCCTCGGTTCATAGGTTCTCACCACGTCAAGAACCAGCCCTGTGTGACCCTCAGGTCACAGGTTCTCACCACGTCAAGAACCAGCCCTGTGTGACCCTCGGGTCATAGGTTCTCACCACGTCAAGAACCAGCCCTGTGTGACCCTCGGGTCATAGGTTCTCACCACGTCAAGAACCAGCCCTGTGTGACCCTGGGGTCATAGGTTCTCACCACGTCAAGAACCAGCCCTGTGTGACCCTCAGGTCACAGGTTCTCACCACGTCAAGAACCAGCCGTGTGTGACCCTCAGGTCACAGGTTCTCACCACGTCAAGAACCAGCCCTGTGTGACCCTCGGGTCACAGGTTCTCACCACGTCAAGAACCAGCCCTGTGTGACCCTCAGGTCACAGGTTCTCACCACGTCAAGAACCAGCCCTGTGTGACCCTCGGGTCATAGGTTGTCACCATGTCAAGAACCAGCCGTGTGTGACCCTCGGGTCATAGGTTGTCACCTCCCCTCAGTCGCACTCTGCTACTGGTAGATACCCTCAGGGGCGGTCAGCTGATCCTTAAAGACCAACCACAGAAGAAGTACCAACACATATGCACACGTTTGACGTCAATGACACAGGAAGTTGGCTTCTTCTGGTATTAAGGACACTGAATAAAAAATGTCCAGGTTGTTTGTGTTATCTGTGAGATGAGAGAGCCACTAAAACCCTACCAGAACTGTACCTAATGATTAAAGCTCTTGTTTGCTGTGTGTGTTTAGGTGCGATAAGGACGATCTATCTGTCCAGCGAAAACACACTAAAGGATATCTCTCAGCAGTCAGGATTAGATCTTTATCTCCCACACTTCCATCGCATAGATAGAGGACCACATCTACGTTTACTTGTATGATGGAGAATTAATAAATACCGCACGAGGCAATGATTTGTGAGTCACACATCCAAGGAAAGATTTTTATATGGAATAATAGATCCAAAATGTTTGATTTTTCCTTGACAGGTTTCATGGGGCCAACTCTCTCTGAAAGTCAAATAAAACGTGGAAAGTCGACATTTAAGTGATTCCCATGTTTCTCCCTCCATGTCTCCACAAACTACAATTCAATACAATACAAGCTCCAGTAACAGTAATGTTTGATAGATGGGAGTTTGTTTCAGCCACTTTAAAGCTCACAAGCGGAAGTTTCCGTTACATTGCGAATAAGGCATGCAAACAGTTACAGTCTGCAGTCTTAACAGAGGTATCCAGGGTAGACAGAGGACTGAAACCTAATTAACCTGGCTGTGTAACTAGGGAGAACGTTCTAGAACTCTTTCCTCCAGTGGGGTCTCCGTCTGAAGGTCAGAGCTGGTCCTCCGAGGCGTTCGTCTCGGGGGCTGTAGTCCTTCCCTCCTCCGAAGTTGACGTTGCTAATTTCCTGGGGTCCTGCAGCTCCCTGCAGCTCCCTGATTGGTTCAGTCAGGAGATCCCTGGAGATTCCATTGGTTCTGAGCTGCAGCTCTCAGGAAACCCAAGACACGATTGGCTGAAGCCAGCCGGCCAGCCGGCAACAGTAATTAGAAGGTTTATCAAAGCTTCCAGGAGAAGCCTGCATTGTGCTGTATCCAAGAGAGTCCTGCTCTTGTTGTGTTTGTCACTGAATGTTTGAGTGTGTGTGTGGGCCTTATGTATATGATCGCGTGGTGTTCGCAGGCCTTTCTTTGTAGACACAGGCGTGTATGCACACACACACACACAAGCACTATACACACTGCAGTCCCTTCAACTTTGTGCATCCCTCAAACTGCAATATCCGACCATTAGCTCTCCTGAAACTTTTATTTAAGCGGAGGGCAGTAACGCACACATAAGAGGAAGCGTGCCAGGAACTTTAGAAAGATGCCAACAGAGAGCACAAGCCTGAGCCCCACCGGAAGCCTTTTCCAATATTTTTTTAACGTGCCTTTTTCTGTAGAGTCAGCGATTCCTCAGAGGCAAGGGGATACGGCAAAGAGTCAATAACAGATGCATATTTTATTTGACCATACAACACACATACTTGTATATTGCAAGGTACCCCATTCGCCGGGAAACTGGAAAAGCAACGATATTCTCTCGGGGAGCCATTAGGCGAGCGTACCTAATAGGGCTTCCAGAGTTCAGTCTGGGACTGCAATCTGAAGATGAAGGCTAAGGTATCCCGTGGGTTAATTCACCAATACCCTGTTCTGTTCCACTCTGTAGAAACCTTATGTAATTAGGGTTCTGGTTACGTGCAGGGCGGATGACAGGCAGGTTTATCAACCCCATATGCGATGAGACACCAGCTCCATCTTTCACGGTTATGCGATGTTAACCCTTTCACCCAGGCATTAATCCTGTGTCAAAGCCATCACACCACTGACAAGTGTACCCTTCTCACCTTGGCAGCGAGGGAAAAGGCCCTCTTCGTTCCTCCTCCAATAACAAAAGGGAGGAAAATTCGTCAATGGAAGGGGACAAGGAATTTAATTGGCCTGGCTGATGGTGGAGCACAAGTTGGAAGCATACGAGGCAAAGATCCGATGTCGAGCGGATTCCCAGGTGAGAATACAACTAGAAGCTTTTAAGTCTCAGAGCAATTTACTGTGAATGGAGCGAGTGTAGATAACGGATGACTTACTGCCTCCTTCTCCGGCACCTATTAGCTTGCATCCCGCCCTCCCCTCCCCCCACACCAACCCACCCCCTGACTATGGCAGCATGTGCTAGGTTGGGATAATTAGACCACACAGTGAGAGAGACACAATCCCTTCAGACACGTCCCCCCAATAACGTCTGGGTTTGTCTCTCCCTCTCCCTCTCTCTCTCCTCTCTCTAGAAGACCAGAAGAAACTCCCATCGTTTTTATATTTATATTTGGAGTGTGAGATTCACCCTGTCAGGATTTATGGACTGTCAGTTCCCAATCGTTCATCAAGGTCTGGCAGCGAGGTATTCCATACTCTGCCTCATGGAAATGTGTTTGTGCTGGGGTTAGCCCCTGGCAGGGCCACACTGATAGAAGATTGTATTTGTGTTGTGGCTAACCATAGGCAAGGAATAAAAATTCGCTATCCAGTTGCCTGGTGGCTATTTTCATTCGTTCATTTTTCAAGAGCAGTCGGAAAAATCGGATCCATCCCAGCGAATGAGGGATGGACCTGTAGCTTGGTTTGTAGCTTTTGTTTCTGCTCTGAGGAATGTGTGAGTTCAGTCAAACATGAAGCAGAAAAACTAAGTAGATTTCCTTTATTCACTAAACAGGTGGAGAAATTCCTTGGCGGGACAGCAGTGAATCCTCACAAGATAACGTTGCCTGAATATGGTTAACTTCATTACATTTACATTTAGTCATTTAGCAGACGCTCTTATCCAGAGCGACTTACAGTAAGTACAGGGACATTCCCCCCGAGGCAAGTAGGGTGAAGTGCCTTGCCCAAGGACACAGCGTCATTTGACACGGCCAGGAATCGAACTGGCAACCTTCAGATTACTAGCCCGATTCCCTAACCGCTCAGCCACCTGACTCACAGTCATGGTACAATACATGACCTTAAACAACGGCTTTGCTTTGATTCCTGCCCAAAAAAGTGAAATGAAAACGGGAAGAAAATTTGAAGAAAAAAGTATTGAGCAGCGTAACAGAAAGACTTATCTTGCCAAACCTTCTAGTCCCACGGTCTCCAACTGACTTTCCCCCTTCTAGTCCCACGGTCTCCAACTGACTTTCCCCCTTCTAGTCCCACGGTCTCCAACTGACTTTCCCCCTTCTAGTCCCACGGTCTCCAACTGACTTTCCCCCTTCTAGTCCCACGGTCTCCAACTGACTTTCCCCCTTCTAGTCCCACGGTCTCCAACTGACTTTCCCCCTTTCATCCTCGTATAGGTTTGTCAGTAGCCATCTGTAGCTAACAAGGCCAAGATAGCGACAGTGGAGGAATTACTAGAGAACATTTAAATTGATATGAAACAAATAAGCATTTAACAGCTAAAAGGTTTTTTTCCAAAATAAATTTGTGAGGTTAAATGCTACCTGCTGGCTTATGGCAAGTTTCACAAAGAGATGAAACTTCACCCAAGGAAGGTGACCTTTGCAGAATGAAAGGAAGACATTTGGTACATGAGAAGTGTAGACCACGCTGTGTTGTTTCGTCCCCAAAGGAAGAGGAAGTCTGAAAGAATAAAAATTCTAATCAGAACATCACTTTTTTTTCACACAAGGTGTGTCAGTCCCTGCAGGTGTGTCAGTCCCTGCAGGTGTGTCAGTCTCTGCAGGTGTGTCAGTATCTGCAGGTGTGTCAGACTCTGCAGGTGTGTCAGTCTCTGCAGGTGTGTCAGTCTCTGCAGGTGTGTCAGTCCCTGCAGGTGTGTCAGTTTCTGCAGGTGTGTCAGTCTCTGCAGGTGTGTCAGTCTCTGCAGGTGTGTCAGTCTCTGCAGGTGTGTCAGACTCTGCAGGTGTGTCAGACTCTGCAGGTGTGTCAGTCTCTGCAGCTGTGTCAGTCCCTGCAGGTGTGTCAGACTCTGCAGGTGTGTCAGACTCTGCAGGTGTGTCAGTCTCTGCAGGTGTGTCAGACTCTGCAGGTGTGTCAGTCTCTGCAGATGTGTCAGACTCTGCAGGTGTGTCAGACTCTGCAGGTGTGTCAGTCTCTGCAGGTGTGTCTTATCCAGCTGAGAAGGACCAGACATGCACCGTCTCAACGTAAGAGGGAAACAGTGTGTGTGTGTGTTTAGTTATGTGCCCTGTAAAATATATTTGTAAAAGAGAGATAGGGCAATGCAATGTCATCCCTGAACACACACACACACACACACACAAACACTCACAAACATATTCCTCTGTTTGACATAATTGCTTCATTGAGCTTTTACTGTCTGGCAGTCTTCACTGGTGATAATTACTCCACTTGGCGGGCCAACCCAACAGTGAGACGTCTCCTTGGTTTCCCTCTGATGTTCTGAGGTAATTTAGTAATTTCTAAATTGCCTTTACGCTCAGTGCCAAGACATATTAATCCATTTGTCTCTAGTATTCACTCCCAGCCCCCAGTGGTGAGAACATTACTGTGAACTATTTTTTCTCTGTTTAAACCACCTCTCTCTACCTCTTATCTCTCTCTTTACCTCAAGAGGGACGATGACATAACACATAGCTATAAGGATATACTGTAGTTCACACGATGATTCCCAGGCAAGCAGAAACCTACAAGGAGTAGTGTTTTGTGTCGCTTGTTAATATGAGGGAACATTGTTACATGTTAAAAGACACAATCAGCCCTGTCCTGAAATGCACCCCCCATGTCATTTCTGTTCTGTATATCCCAGGGATGTGTGTGTGTTTGTGTGTGTGTGTGTGTGGGGGGGGGGTCGGACTGGTTGGAAAGCGATCTTTGAGACAGTTGCATTGTGTCCGCACCCCCGAAAGCAAGACAAAGCTCTCTGTCACTACCATCAGTTCATGTCTGTTGTGAGTACCATCAGTTCATGTCTGTTCACTCATTTTCACCTACACCAATGCCTATTTAACCTACACACGATTAATACTGCACAGCTAGCTCTGGCACAATCTTCCTTACCTTGAGGCAGTAAATAATTGATTATGCTCCCTTTGTTTTTGAGTTTTCTTCGGGTGTTAGTGAAACCAGAGAACAGGAAGGGCTACTACATTTCCAGGATTCAGTGTTCCCCAGGGGTCTCCGTGCATCACATCAATAGCGTGTGATATCTGAACCGAGGAAGTGCTTCTGCAAGGTTCCTTCAGACACAAGCCTCTTAAACACGCTTGCACCACCGGTTGCTTGGTTACTATAACTTTATCCAAGGAAGCTCTTTTTCACTTTATCTGTTAGTAAAGATTCAGAGTTTGTGGAACAGATCTGTGAACAGGATTTTGACAAGTGACCGTTGAATTAATACACTGAATAATGAATGGGCCGGTGCCAGTCAGGGTTATAATGACATTACTCTTTGAAGTAAAAGCGCTGTATAAGAGTGAACGAATGTCACTAAAGCAAATAATTATAATCCTCACTGGCCACTTGTAGTGTTATGAAGCACCGTTGAAGCTCTCAGATAACAACCTCAGTCTTTGGGTGAGGTATCCTTCGCTGTTTAAACACCTGCCTTGTGAGTGCATTACTAAAAGGTTAACCTTGAAAGTACCAAAGGAGTGAGGCAGCAATGTGTTAGTGGCGCGTGTTGCTGTGTTTGTATGGCCAGGGGGCTGGGAGACCAGGAGAAGTGAGGTATGAGGCAAGAGGGCAAGGGAGGGTGTACTGTGTGTGTGTGTGTGTGAGTGTGTGTGTGTGTGTGTGTGTGTGTGTGAGGCCCCAGGAGGGAGATTAATAAGACTGAAAGAGGGGGGGGGGCAGTGCTCTCCCTGTGAGCTGTTTCTGTTTTCCCCCAAAAAACAACCTGCGGCCTTAATTAACAACGACTCTGCTAACCTGGTCAGGTGGCTGAGCGGTGAGGGAATCAGGCTAGTAATTCGAAGGTTGCCAGTTCGATTCCCGGTCATGCCAACTGACGTTGTGTCCTTGGGCAAGGCACTTCACCCTACTTGCCTCGGGGGGAATGTCCCTGTACTTACTGTAAGTCGCTCTGGATAAGAGCGTCTGCTAAATGACTAAATGTAAATGATTGAAATGAAAGATTTTTCTCATCTGTTTGGCCTCCGCATTGCATCTCACTGCTTCTGCACAGCGAGCCACCTTTGTTTATGAAGCTTCTCTGGAAACACTTCAATGATAATGAGGATTTCATGTTATTATTATTTTTCTTCCATTCTAGACAGCCTTAATAAAATGCCAGCCATATCGCAAACCAAATTAGATCAGATTGAGGTAATATGCCATTTTTATTTCCAACTGGTAGCTAAGTGTTGTTTATTCCACTCTATCGCAGTCGTTGTTTTTTATTGAGTTGGTATCTACTGCACCTCTCAAAACAGACACCCAGCCAGCCAGCTTTGTGAGGAGAAGAAAAAGTCTAATCACATTCTCATTCCTGCTTCTCTTCAAACAAATAACGTAGTTATCCAAAGTATCGTGGCTCACTTTTGACATTAAAAGAAAAACAACAATCTGTATCCATATTAATCATCTCCCTGTCGTCAACAAAACTGTTTTTTTTTTTACTTGTATTTGACACTTAGTAAGTACGGGGGCTGGTAATATTACAGCTTCAAATTCAAATCCATATTGGTGTCCAAAAGGAGGCAACACCACAATGCTGATTCTCTACCCCCCACAGTTGTTTTTCTGCGTTTGTACTGTACATGTATGAATTCAGAATACACATATTTGATGTAAGACCTTGTCTTTATAATTCATGAACATTAGCAAACGTAAAAATTTAAAATTGGCATACAACCTGCTATTTCTCTAACACAGGTGAGCACACCCTCTCTCACACACACACATAAACACACACGCTCTCTCTCTCTCTCGCTCTCTCTCTGACATAAACACACACACTTTCTCTCCCTCTCTCTCACACACACACACACACACACACACACACTTCATTGTTTAGAAATAAATCCACAACAAACAATTTTCCACATGGCTGCTTCCTGGTTTTGTTGTGCATGGACTAACAGATCTGAGATAGTGGCTTCTCAGTCCCATCACCATGGTGACTGACAGGCCAAGATTAGCAGGCCTTATTTGACAGTGGTAAACAATGTTGTAAATACGCAAGGCTGTTCAATCAATCAGTATCCTTCAGCTCCAACCTGTTCTAATAAAGCCTTGGGAAAAATGGAGCTGTGTGTGTGTGTGTGTGGGCACTCATAGCCTCCACCTCAATCCATTTTAATGCCATATCTCCATTGTTAACTGTTCTTTAATGGGTTGTGCTACATTTACAGTTTTAACCAAAGAGCAGGATATGAAGACAAGGCCTCACTGCTGGTTGAGTACTGAGTGGTTTTCCCGCTCCTAGCCTCACTCCCCTTTCGTAAAGAGGTCATGGGTGATGCACTGAATATACACAAGCCGTGTTCCTCTGTGGATATGTACAATCCTCGTCTCCACAGCCAGAAATGTGATGACAGAATAGTGATGTGAAAATGTACGGTTATATTTGTAAATACGATGATCGAATGTCATGCTGTAATCGCATTCTACATGACATTAAAGTTGTTTGTGCAATTTATTCGAAAATGTAACTTGAATATAACGCAGTGTCATGATAGCTGTCTGTGATGAGTCTCTAAACAGCCACATGCTGACTCCCAAGTTTGACAGACCTCTTCCCAGGTTAATTGCATACTTGACACCATTAATTGCAAGCAGGTGCTCGCAACTGAGCTCCTAAGCATCCCCTTCCTGACATGCATGGTGTGTGTAGAATACATCACAGCTCACGGCTGAGCGCCTGGGAGAAGGGTGGTAACCTTCTGCATCTGGGAGTCAGGTGGCTGAGCGGTTAGGGAATTGGGCTAGTGATCTGAAGGTTGCCGGTGTGATTCCCGGCAGTGAAAATGCCATTGTGTCCTTGGGCAAGGCACTTCACCCTACTTGCCTCGGGGGGAATGTCCCTGTACTTACTGTAAGTCGCTCTGGATAAGAGCGTCTGCTAAATATGTAAATGTAAATCTAGTCTGTCATGCACGCCCGGAGCAGAGTCGCGTTGCTCGGAAAACACGTATAGAGTTCACGCAATGGACGTGAGCTTGTTAGAGAGACATCGAACGGCGAAGCTCGTAGCATCAAACATGGAAACAAGCTGCGTGTTGTTTGTCTATAGGGATGGACAATTTTAAGCGTGTGGTACTATGATGCTCGATGTGCGTATCTTTACCACCTGGTTGTCACTGGAATCTGTAAAGAGAAGGCTCCACTTGTAATTACCTCTAACAGAGATGACAAATACATTTGCACGTCCTCCGTTTTATAGACGGCGACATGATAACATGTCTTCACACCCTTCTACCGGGCAGATAATCAGAATGATTAATTTGGTTTGCATGTGTGTGTGTACAAGTGATTTAGAGGAGGAAATAGTAAGTGGTAGAGAAAGAGAGAGAGGTAGAGAGATATAGGAACACACAGCCTCACTGTCACCTGGCCCGTTAATATCCCTTTGAAACAGCACAGTGAATTAACTCTCAACAGCGACATAATACACTGTCTGGTCTCTCATATTGGTCATAACCAGTCAGGAACGCAGCAGTTAAAGAAGTACTCATTTAAAGTATCTCCACAAAGACAACAGTGTCGGCAGACTAAGTACAGTGCATCAGGGGAGGCATGTTGAAACTTTGTAATAGCTCTGTGTCTTCTCAAAGTGTATGCCAATAAATCTCCACAAACAGCGATAATGGCACATATTCTTTACCATTACCCATAAATAATTCATAATTAACGACATGCAAGACATTCCTGCCTGAGTTACAGTGTGTCTTGTTCTGCATGAAATATGTGAGATTTACGACAGACGAAAAGAAATTAATATAAAAGGCAAGCCAAGCGTTTGACAGGTGAAGACAGTTGTTGCAATAAAAAGACAAGTAAGTGCAAAGAACTATAGGAGTTCTACAAACCGCAGTGGAAATAGAGGCTTGTTAGCTTAACGACCCAAAAGCTCCCTGTTCCTGCCTCAGATGAAGGTGAATTGTATATAACAGGGAAAACAACACTATTGTGGTCTTATAACTTCTTCTTGATGTGAGGTATTATTGTATTTGATATAAATACAACTAAATATAGCTTTTAATGGACAGCATCCACCTGTCAAGTGTGTTCTCAAGAAAGTGTGACAGAAACATGTGAACAAAATGGGTGATTATGAGGTGAGCTGGGGGGTGTGTATGTTTCTGAGTGTCTGCGTAAGGGGGGAAGGGGTATAGTATATTAACCATATTCATGACCGGGAATTTGCCGTTTATATGTCTGTCAGCGTCACGTCTTGGGATTGCTAATTATTTATTTTTTATTGCGGCTTAATCGGAGCGCACCGTTTCACCGACCGAAAGTGCTAAAGTCGCTTCTTCTATTTTAATTACATTTTGTATGCTAATACCGGAATAGAAACCAAATATTTACCATGAGGGGCACCTCTTCATTTCACGCTGTGGTGCTTTCCTACTGTTTATCAAGTGGGTGGTGTACCTCCGAGTGCTTAAAACACCGATGATGTGTGTCTTTTAGTGTTGGCGCTTAATTAGCGAACCTGTGAGCTGCGGGTTGACGACAGGAAATCATGTCAGTGCCAGAGAAGTGACAAGAAACGTTTCTGGGCCTAACCAATGGAAGGAGACAGTGGGGGAACATGTATTTAAAGTGTGAAGTAGCTAGAAGTAGCAGTGATATGACCCACTAACTGAACAGCGCGGCGATATCCAGGCTCTTCATGCATTGTACCAAATCCCACATGCTTATGGCCATATGGTACAGAATTCTATAGCAGATGAAATAGAGGCCGGTGAGAACACTTCAGATTTCAGTTCTTCAGCGCTCCGAAGTTAATTGCCGGCAATTCACACTTCAGCTGCTAAATTAAGTAAAGACACTGTTTAGCAACTTGTCTCGCCAGCTGAATATTATTGATGGAATTAGTCTCTCTCCCATCAACGAGGATGTAAGTGAAGGACTCCCAAATCCAATCCAGACCATTATGGGAAACAGATGTGACAATTATCACCTCTACGCCTTCATCATATGACAGCTTAATGACATAGGAGTTGTTTTTCAAGCATTGAGATAAGTTGTTTTTGAAGTTGTTTTCCAGTGACGTGAACTATTTCGATTGTTTAAAACATGTTTGATGTATCGCACGTTTAAAAGCTCTGAGTTCTACATTGAACGATTAAATAGAGAGCATTTTACAAAGAGGACAGACAAGCCTGGTGATTAATAACGTTAAACAGAACTGCTGAAGGTGGGCCAAAATATCTAGGCCTACTTTTTCAGGTTTTTCTTCTTTATTCATATGCTCTTAAATCGGCCAGTGAACCACCTCTCTCCGTCTTTCTGAAGGCGATAATTCACCCAGAGACTTAGAATGAGGTTCTTCAATCAATAAACTACTCTGGCAAACAGCAGAAGATCCTTAATGAAGACCTTTATAAAACACTGATGTGATTGCAAGGGTCCCATTTAACTTAATTAATTAATTAACCTTGCATCACTTAAACTGACCTCAAAAGATCACGTTGAAGCTGTTCAGTAGAAGAAAAAAAGAATTAAATTAGCTTTAAAAGCAGGAGCTGGCAGTTTGAGGGGGCAGGAAGGCAGTTTGCGGTGATTGCTGGGGGCCAAATGTTTTTTACACAACCAAATCTTCCTCCACACGTACACAAATATTTAACTACCGGTACATATGTGTTTCCACCGATGACATGATAGCATTATACAATAAAATTAATATACATTTTAATAATATTATGCAGAGGGGAAAACTGTCATGCAGATTTGATGAAACACCATCAGATAAATCAGCTCCAATGTGTCTACGAGAGGAATGATCCTGTATGTATTTCTGCCACACGGATATTTCCAGCCAAACCCCCCACGCTTGGTTCCAGATGGTCCTGGAGTTGGCATTTGCCTCGACTGACTTCACATATCTGCTTTATCCCCTCTGCTCATACTACAGGTCTGGCCTTTAACTGTGTGCTTGTGACAGTGGTGTGATTGATACTGTGCGTGTGTGTGTACACTCTCGTGGGAGAGTCCAGCCAGCCTAAGATATACATCTGTAACTGTGTGTCTCATCTTTGTTGTTTGTAGAGATCATTGTGTGAGTGACATTTGCCCATTTCACTTTTGTGTGAATATTGGGATAGCTATCTGAACTGATAAGAGAGCATCATTTTTGGAGCTCTTTCCAGACTTCTGTTTTGCATTTTCCCCGTAACGTCCCCGGACAGTAACATGGCATCTGAGACTGGAAAAGGTTATAGACAATGTTGCTGTCCGTCGAATTGTTCTTCTTTTTTTCATTTCTGCTATGTTGTACGCCAGTGAAAGTCCTGGTTATTTCTGAGGGAAAATGCAGCAGACTGCAATCACAAGCCTTCTGTGTCCTTACAACAGAGCAAACAGGACCATGGATAGTTCTCATTCAAACTAACTCATGAACACAGTCATCGAACCTGCAATTGAAAAAACATCTTTCATTCAATGAGGGAATTACTTGGTTTAAGGCAGAAACACAGATTCTGAGTCGGGACTAGGGTCATTGAATGTTCCTTCCTGAAAACAAAAATGTTTAAGTGTATTAAGTATAGAGTGTATTATTTCATTTTTCTTTTCTTTTTGTCCTCTTGAGGGCCAGGCTCCAGTTTTAATTAAGCGACGTCTCCGCCAAAGCCTTGTGATTTTCGCTGTCGGTTTCCTCCAAAATACATCCCAGCTCTCATGACAAATACCAGGTAAATCAGCTTGATATCACAAACCTCAAGAAGACACCTTCTCTCACAGACAGCAGCTGCAATACACCGATAACTACACAAGTTGTACTTCAGTGGCGAGGATACTGCTAAATCCTTTGACTTCCTGTCCAAATTCGACACCTTGTCACAGAGAGGAGAAGCACAACGTATGCTCCTGTCATCTTGACTTTGTGGGAGAAACACAGAGCGTCTTTGGGATAAGGACGTGTTGAAGTTTTGAAAAAACCTAAACTCACCTCATGCACCTCTGCGGTATCACAGGCAATCCCACTCTCAGACAGACAACTGCAACCCCCCCTTCTCTCCTCAAGCAGCACCTGGCCTTGGTGTCTCAAATCACTCCTTACTCAGGCTTTGATGTGGTTGTCAGGGTAGTGCATACTATACTGCACAACCATGGAAAACCACACACGTTACACTAATACAAGTTCACACATACTGCATGCAATCGGAATGTTGCTTTGCAGGTTTTTCCCGCAAAACTTGTCCTGCAAACCAAATTCGTGGGCGTTCGCTACTTTGGAAAGTTCGGTTTCGGGCCTCCTGAACATTAATCACAGCTGCTTTCACTGGGTCCATCTGCTGTGATGCATTCATCAGTGTGTATTTTCTCCTGGTGTGTTTACCTCTGTGTTTCAGCTCTGCCTCGGAGCCCCAGCTCTCTGGTGGGGCTGGATCGGGGACACAGCCCACTCGGAGCGGGCTCTCTGCCCTGCTTGTTCTCCGTGGCAGTGATGGATGCTCCGCAGAACTGGACCCCTGGATTTACCTCTGGGGGCCGCCCCATAGGTAAATCACACTGTCCACACACACACACAAACTCAAGCTGACACCTCAACATATGGGCAGGAGCATTTGCTCGTGCACTCACACACACACACACGCGTGTGTAAGCAAACACACACACACATCCTGCATACAGGCACAGTCTCACACACATTCAGCTTAGAGATCGAGAGCCAGGTTTGCATCCACTCTACATGTTCATACTGTAGTGTTCAAGGAAAGCGTTCAAACGTGTGAAAAAGATGGGCGAGACCAGCTGCTCCGGAGACGCCTCCATCACCGCCCTCTGACATCTCGCCTCCGACGCCGAGGCCGGACGAGTCGAACGCAACACCTAGTTACCACCTTGTTAAAATCCCACCTCCGCCCCTGCAGATCTGCACCTCCACCTCCGCTCCATCCCTCCATCCATTCCTGCGTGTCTTCCTCTGACAGGCCGGCCAGTGGGCAGGGAGGCGTGCTGGGGGCAGGGAGGGGAGGTGTGCTGGAGGCAGGGAGGGGAGGTGTGCTGGGGCAGGGAGGGGAGGGGTGCTGGGGGCAGGGAGGGGAGGTGTGCTGGGGGCAGGGAGGGGAGGTGTGCTGGGGGCAGGGAGGTGTGCTGGGGGCAGGGAGGGGAGGTGTGCTGGGGCAGGGAGGGGAGGGGTGCTGGGGGCAGGGAGGGGAGGTGTGCTGGGGGCAGGGAGGGGAGGCGTGCTGGGGGCAGGGAGGTGTGCTGGGGGCAGGGAGGGGAGGTGTGCTGGGGCAGGGAGGGGAGGGGTGCTGGGGGCAGGGAGGGGAGGTGTGCTGGGGGCAGGGAGGGGAGGCGTGCTGGGGGCAGGGAGGGGAGGTGTGCTGGGGGCAGGGAGGGGAGGCGTGCTGGGGGCAGGGAGGGGAGGTGTGCTGGGGGCAGGGAGGGGAGGGGTGCTGGGGCAGGGAGGGGAGGCGTGCTGGGGGCAGGGAGGGGAGGTGTGCTGGGGGCAGGGAGGGGAGGTGTGCTGGGGGCAGGGAGGGGAGGCGTGCTGGGGGCAGGGAGGGGTGCTGGGGGCAGGGAGGGGAGGTGTGCTGGGGGCAGGGAGGGGAGGTGTGCTGGGGGCAGGGAGGGGAGGGGTGCTGGGGGCAGGGAGGGGAGGGGTGCTGGGGGCAGGGAGGGGAGGCGTGCTGGGGGCAGGGAGTGGAGGTGTGCTGGGGGCAGGGAGGGGAGGCGTGCTGGGGGCAGGGAGGGGAGGCGTGCTGGGGGCAGGGAGGGGAGGCGTGCTGGGGGCAGGGAGGGGAGGTGTGCTGGGGGCAGGGAGGGGAGGCGTGCTGGGGGCAGGGAGGGGAGGCGTGCTGGGGGCAGGGAGGGGAGGCGTGCTGGGGGCAGGGAGGGGAGGGGTGCTGGGGGCAGGGAGTGGAGGTGTGCTGGGGGAAGGGAGTGGAGGCGTGCTGGGGGCAGGGAGGGGAGGTGTGCTGGGGGCAGGGAGGGGAGGCGTGCTGGGGGCAGGGAGGGGAGGTGTGCTGGGGGCAGGGAGGGGAGGTGTGCTGGGGGAAGGGAGTGGAGGCGTGCTGGAGGCAGGGAGGGGAGGTGTGCTGGGGGCAGGGAGGGGAGGTGTGCTGGGGGCAGGGAGTGGAGGTGTGCTGGGGGCAGGGAGGGGAGGGGTGCTGGGGGCAGGGAGGGGAGGTGTGCTGGGGCAGGGAGGGGAGGGGTGCTGGGGGCAGGGAGGGGAGGTGTGCTGGGGGCAGGGAGGGGAGGTGTGCTGGGGGCAGGGAGGGGAGGTGTGCTGGGGGCAGGGAGGGGAGGCGTGCTGGGGGCAGGGAGGGGTGCTGGGGGCAGGGAGGGGAGGTGTGCTGGGGGCAGGGAGGGGAGGTGTGCTGGGGGCAGGGAGGGGAGGTGTGCTGGGGGCAGGGAGGGGAGGGATGCTGGGGGCAGGGAGGGGAGGTGTGCTGGGGGCAGGGAGGGGAGGCGTGCTGGGGGCAGGGAGGGGTGCTGGGGGCAGGGAGGGGAGGTGTGCTGGGGGCAGGGAGGGGAGGTGTGCTGGGGGCAGGGAGGGGAGGTGTGCTGGGGGCAGGGAGGGGAGGCGTGCTGGGGGCAGGGAGGGGTGCTGGGGGCAGGGAGGGGAGGTGTGCTGGGGGCAGGGAGGGGAGGTGTGCTGGGGGCAGGGAGGGGAGGGATGCTGGGGGCAGGGAGGGGAGGTGTGCTGGGGGCAGGGAGGGGAGGTGTGCTGGGGGCAGGGAGGGGAGGTGTGCTGGGGGCAGGGAGGGGAGGGATGCTGGGGGCAGGGAGGGGAGGTGTGCTGGGGGCAGGGAGGGGAGGGATGCTGGGGGCAGGGAGGGGAGGTGTGCTGGGGGCAGGGAGGGGAGGCGTGCTGGGGGCAGGGAGGGGAGGTGTGCTGGGGGCAGGGAGGGGAGGTGTGCTGGGGGCAGGGAGGGGAGGGGTGCTGGGGGCAGGGAGGGGTGCTGGGGGCAGGGAGGGGAGGTGTGCTGGGGGCAGGGAGGGGAGGTGTGCTGGGGGCAGGGAGGGGAGGCGTGCTGGGGGCAGGGAGGGGAGGCGTGCTGGAGGCAGGGAGGGGAGGTGTGCTGGGGGCAGGGAGGGGAGGTGTGCTGGGGCAGGGAGGGGAGGGGTGCTGGGGGCAGGGAGGGGAGGGGTGCTGGGGGCAGGGAGGGGAGGTGTGCTGGGGGCAGGGAGGGGAGGGGTGCTGGGGGCAGGGAGGGGAGGCGTGCTGGGGGCAGGGAGGGGAGGGGTGCTGGGGGCAGGGAGGGGAGGGGTGCTGGGGGCAGGGAGGGGAGGTGTGCTGGGGGCAGGGAGGGGAGGTGTGCTGGGGGCAGGGAGGGGAGGTGTGCTGGGGGCAGGGAGGGGAGGCGTGCTGGGGGCAGGGAGGGGAGGTGTGCTGGGGGCAGGGAGGGGAGGGGTGCTGGGGGCAGGGAGGGGAGGTGTGCTGGGGGCAGGGAGGGGTGCTGGGGGCAGGGAGGGGAGGTGTGCTGGGGGCAGGGAGGGGAGGTGTGCTGGGGGCAGGGAGAGGAGGCGTGCTGGGGGAAGGGAGGGGAGGTGTGCTGGGGGCAGGGAGGGGAGGTGTGCTGGGGGCAGGGAGGGGAGGGGTGCTGGGGCAGGGAGGGGAGGCGTGCTGGGGGCAGGGAGGGGAGGGGTGCTGGGGGCAGGGAGGGGAGGGGTGCTGGGGGCAGGGAGGGGAGGTGTGCTGGGGGCAGGGAGGGGAGGTGTGCTGGGGGCAGGGAGGGGAGGCGTGCTGGAGGCAGGGAGGGGAGGGGTGCTGGGGGAAGGGAGGGGAGGGGTGCTGGGGGAAGGGAGGGGAGGGGTGCTGGGGGCAGGGAGGGGAGGTGTGCTGGGGGCAGGGAGGGGAGGGGTGCTGGGGGCAGGGAGGGGAGGGGTGCTGGGCCTTGACTGGCAAGCACAGACAGAAGCCCCCTGTGGTGATGCGAGGAAGCTTGTGGCGAAGGGAGGGGAGATGGATGGACTGACCATTGATTTCCACAGACCACTGATCACAACCTGCCTGTCAGAGTCTGGGGGAAGCCCCCACAGAGCTGTTGGGTTGCCAGGTTGGCACACATGACACCTCCAACTCGGGGGCCACTCTGGTCTTGTGTGGATGAGGATGCACACCACATTGTGTTTGAGACGGGTAGAATGGATTCTCATGATCTCAACTCGCATCTCAACTCTTGATCATGTACAGACGACAGCATACTTAGGTGTAAGAACATTTCAGGAAGTGACAAGCGACATTCACAATACTGAGCCATCATACCCACAACCGTGGGTACAGGAGCCATTCTATTGTGTGGGGCGATGATTTGAGTGACACAAACTGTTGAAAATGCAGCTAATATCCTGTCGTGATGATATGCAAATGTTTTCCAGCATATTCGTTCAAAATCAACAGCTGTTCACAAATTATGCAAAAAATGAGCTTGGGAATGATACAAGTTTTTCTCTCATACATATTAAACATTCTCCAGAACAAACCCAATGTAAAATATATACGAGTGCATGAAAACAGGAAATTATAAAAAGTATACGCGTTCGGTAGCACTGTATAGTGAGGTTCACGTATAAGCTTTTCGGAACCGATTCATAGATGGTGAACTACTAATTAACTCTTTTCTATTCAAGTTTTACATGAGAAGAAATGTTCTAATTCTTGAGCAATGTTCCTGCCCCATTCTTCTCTGGCAGGTTTGGTTTCCAAACTCAGCTTGAGTTTCTCAGAGCTAGCAGGAGGTGGATATGTTAATTTACCATGGGAATGAATGCTAAACACCCCATGTAACTTTCAAAGCCTCTTACACTTTGTACATACTCAAATGTCATCTTATCCTAAATAAAGTGTACTAATTAAACCCTGTAAGATATCAGTGAGTTTTGTTATAAAGACCTTTCAAGTCAGGACAAGCAGTGCAAATACAATATTTGGGTGGAAGCCAGGAATCTTCTCCCTTTTCCCCTTGTCTCCTTTCAGCCCTTCCTCCATAGAGCGTAACCTTCTTTTAAAGCACACACGGGCGTTTTAAAAGTTTAATTTTCATGCGCTGGCACAGTGTGCATCGACTGTCAGCGTTAATCAAAGGAAGTTTCCGGTGTGTGTGTACGTGTGTGTGTGTGTTCCCATCCACCCAACCCTTGTCCTTCTCATCTTACTGAGTGGAAATACAGAGTGAACTTCCTGCTTAATTATCTGGAAGGTCAGGTGGGTAGGTGAGAGGTGGATAAAATGTTGATCTGATATGATACATAAGATATCTTTCTTGAAATGCCTTGCCGCTTTGAAAGATAAATGCCAGCTTTAGGATTCGGAGGAGAAAACATGTTTGTATGTGTTGGTTTTTATAGCATTACTGAACCTACTTATAAAACAAGTCAATACAAACTATTAAATATGAACAATAACAATGTTCAGAAATGCTATTCCTGTATGCATAATAGTTCAAGCATGAACTACTAGCTAATGAGAGTCATGATATATTACTAGTTCTGTTGATAATAAAACTAAACCTTTTTAATTGAACTGATTTAATGAGTACTGTATTTTATGTCATAACAAATTCAAATGTAATTCAAAAGCAGTCATTGCATTGTATAATACATATTAATATATATGCTTTCATGCACAGCATTGTGGAAAGTTCTTCATGAATAGAAAAAAAAGGATTGGAAAAAAAGATTTATTCGCAGAAACAGGAACTTCTTCTTGGTTGACAAAGACAAATTCCTCTGACGGCTCTTTTATCCCCAGTCTATAATTTGAATCCAAAACCCATTGTTCCAAAGTTCCACTGCAAGTATCCTATCTTCAGAACTAGGTTAGTAGTCCTTATGGATTGTGTCCAAGTCCACAATATTGTACTTGTATGTATGCCAGTACAGTCCGCTGAATATACATTCAACCCGACTAGCTAGCTAGCTTTCTCCCAGTAAGTCTGGTTACAGTTTCATGCTCTGAACCCCCACAGGAGAGGAAGTCAAGCACTCCAGCCAGACTGAAGACTTCCCAGCCACTACGAGTTCCGCCCTGAGGTCATGGGTTCACATTTATGTACGTGGGGATGCATAATGCATGTGGCGTGTCGGTTTACTTTAGGGAGTCCCTGAACCGCACACAGGATTCTACTCTCTATCTCCTCCAGGAGGTCAGAGGTCAGATAGCCTCGCTGAGGGTCAGTCCTCCTGATACACCTCAGATCCACATCTCTGAACCAACAAGGAAGGAAGCGGGAGACTTCAGGAGAGATAGACAATCGTCTTTGTTTGTTCACAGGGAGTGTTTACTTGAGGTTTTTTCTCTCGCTAAGCCGCATAAGACGACTACGCAAACACGACTGTCTGGAGGACGAATCATTTGAACGTTGAATGATTCCAATATGACCACTAGTGACGTATTCAGAAGAAGAAAATGTAGTCAGTGACAGTAACAATAATACTTAGCTGACTTATGGATGGTTACTGGTTGTCACTGGCGTTCTGCAGTGTCGCCAGCAGGACTTGGATGCTCGTTATTGGTCATATGGATGGATCAGAGGTGCAGCTTTGCGTGTGACAGTGCAACATGAGGTCCCAGACCCTTTACTCAGTAGGTGTGTGTGTGCGTGTGGTAATTCAGTATATACAGTATGTGTGTGTGTAGTCTGTGAGCATGTGTGTCGACATGGTTGTGTGTGTATTGGGGACAGGGATGGGGGGGGGGGAAGGGGGCTGGATTCCCGCTGATGAAGAAATCAAGTAGTAGAGCCCCCGTGCAGACACAAGCTGCCCCTCTAAAGGGGGCCGGGGGGCCCGGAGCCAGACTGCTGAGGTGCAGGGTGGCCACTGCCTAGAGAGCCTTCTGGGAAATATGTTTCTTCTCATGCAAAACCTGGCACCCCTCAGGACTGCAAAGAGAAAGTGAGAGAGAGAGAGAGAGACAGAGGGAGAGAGAGAGAGAGAGAGAGAGAGAGAGAGAGAGAGAGAGAGAGGGGGAAAGAGATGAGAGAGAGAGAGAGAGAGAGAGAGAGAGAGAGAGAGAGAGAGAGAGAGAGAGAGAGAGAGAGAGAGAGAGAGGGAAAGAGAAAGAGAGGGAAAGAGAAAGAGGGAGAGAGACAGAGACAGAGACAGAGAGAGAGAGAGAGAGAGAGAGAGAGAGAGAGAGAGTATACACCCTAAGAGAAGCCTCCAGTGAAGGCGGCTCACAGAAATATTTTCATTTCGGTCTTTCCCCCCACAAAATCATACCTCGATGCCAAAGTCCACGACAGGAGTATAAACCCTGAATCATTTTGCCATGGCAGTTTTAATTGTGGTTTGCCGCATCGCTAACACATCCCTGGGGTTTTAGAAGACTTCTACAGCGTTGACGCCAACACTTTTGCCTCTGGTGCCGGACATCTAGTTTGCGAAGCCTGAACAGGAGTAAAAAGCGGATGGAACTCAAAGTGAAAGTGTCTGGCTGGTGCAACACTGAAATGATTCCCCCCGCCCTGCTTAATTACATTGTGCAGCGCAACGTGAAAAGGTGTCAGAAGACCATAGAAGCGGATCTGTCCTAATGAATGAAAACAGATGGGCAAGACCGTGAGCTGAGCGGCTGCCAAGAGATCTGGGGAGGCAAGGAGGAAAAGAGGGAACTAGAGAATAAAGACACAGCAAGAGATGGAAAGAGAGAGAGAGGGAGAGATAGAGATAGAGAGAGGGAGAGATAGAGAGAGAAAGAAAGAAATAAAGAAAGAGAGAGAGAGAGAGAGAGAGAGAGAGAGAGAGAGAGAGAGAGAGATGGAGAGAGAGAGGGAGAGAGAGAGAGACAGAGCGAGTGGGAGAGAAAGAAATACAGAGACAGAGAAATACAGAGAGAGAAAGAGAGAGTAACAGAGAGAGAAAGGCTAGACACTGGAACTAGGAATGTTCTTAAGCAGGGAAAGGCTATTCCATAGTGAGTTAGAACACATGACAGGCCTCCGGGCCGCTGTCCGCCTGCCAGGCAGCCTGCCAGGCAGCCTGCCTGCCTGCCAGGCTGCCTGCCTGCCTGCCTGCCAGGCTGCCTGCCTGTGTGTGTGGGGCCAGGAGCATCCCACTGCCCGCAGGAAGACAAAATCCCCGAGCATGATGAATTAGGTTTAGTTGAGTGAGTGCAGGGATTATCCAAGGGTTGAAATAGAGTTGGTGTTTAGACAGGGTTGCACTATTTACACACAGGGATTTCTCTGCCAGGCCTCCTCACTTCACCACCACACACACACACACACATTCTGTCATACACACATACGTGTTCTGTCAGACACACACACACACACACACATAAGCATTGACTTTGGATTTTCTGTCAGGTGTAAATGGTTGACATTGGTTGGCTTTCTTCTTTTCAGGAACTTAACTTACAGTACTCATGTAAACACACACACACAAACACACACACACAAACACAAACA
The DNA here is from genome assembly GCF_963692335.1 of Osmerus eperlanus. NCBI lineage: Eukaryota > Metazoa > Chordata > Actinopteri > Osmeriformes > Osmeridae > Osmerus > Osmerus eperlanus. The sequence goes on from NC_085038.1 coordinate 1,890,855, forward strand.
CACACAAAAAGTGTC
>NC_085038.1:1891069-1948923 GCF_963692335.1 Osmerus eperlanus
ATTTAGCCAAACACACTTCAAAGAGCCAGGGGGTGACTGAAGGGGCAGAAAATATACCCTTAAATTAAAGTGCAGCATAATGAAAGGCAGAAAGTAATTGCTGAATCAAAGCTCTGCGATTTCTCATCTTCTTCTTTTCCAATCTCACCGCAATCAAGCAAATCTCAGATGGCACAGGACGGGTGGGCAGCCGTAAATATGGCAGCACTTCTAATTAAGTCTTCATGTTTCCTGCTTTATTGCACTCGGACTACACACTGAGGTAATAATTAAAGCCAAGGCCCTTTATGAATGTGTTTTATACCCTAATTTAATTACCTTTATTAATCAGAGAGAGACATAGGCCGGCGGAAAGGGAGAGTAGATTTGCGTCGGCTTGCTTATTTGTCTGAGCTGGGAGCAGGCGCAGCCGTGGCGATATTGCATTGTGCTTTTGGTGGCCCATAATTGGATCTGATAATGATAAATTATGGAACATTTCCTGAAGATAAAGCATCGCCCAGGCTCTTGTTTGGACTGGGGGTGGGGGGCGGGTGGGGGGCGGGTGGGGGGCGGGTGGGGGGCGGGTGGGGGGGTCGTATTCCCCAAGCTGGGGGGGGTACAGAGGGCGGAGGTTGGGGTGCGGAGGTTGGGTGCGGAGGGGGTATATGTGGGGGTGTTCATTGGCCTTTCGCCATCAATTACTTTTACATCCTAGAGGACGAGAGAAGAGAGAGAGAGCATAACAATAAACAGTACCTGGAGGGGTAGATAAGCTGCGGGCCAGCAGATCTCCTTTGAACCAAAGACACAGGGATGGGTTCGAGGAGACACTCCATCCTTTGAGTTCAATAAAAAAAATGAGCGACACGGACAGATGAAACAGGACAAGGCTCAGGCTGTCAGGCACAAACACATCTGCTACACAGACGCAGAGCGTCTTCAGAAAGGGATCTGAGGTACTGGTCTCCTGCTGCGTTCTCACACAACTCTGCTTCTGTGCCGCTCAGAAGGGAGAGAGAAGCAGAGAGAGAGCACACAAACATGACCCCAACACCTGACAAACTCTCCAAACCGAGGCTCTGACCACCAAAACGTCCAGTCGCCAGCTGTTAATTACGCTCACAAGATTGTTCCGTGCTTTTATATAAACACAACTGGCAAAATTTGCAGAAATAATAGTATTTCATGGTTCGGTCAAGTCAGTTTGATTTCCCGTGAGTCATGAAGCCACTCCGTTACTCAGGCCAAGCTGGCTCACCACTCGCTGTGTTAGGAGACAGTTTTATTACCACCTAGTGACCAAAAAAGAAAAATAGAAAATTAGAAAATTGACCTAAGATCAGGACCATCTATTATCTCAGGGAATTAAAATTAGCCACGCTGTTAGACTCATACTGGTTTTTGATCAGGTGGCCTGTTACTTCACCTCTGCTTGACCTTTGACATCTGAATGAAACAAACTAGAATTCAATAAATTATTAGTAATTTGTGGTTTTGGAGGAAATTGCAAGAAAAATAGGGTGCATCCTTACTCTCAGTAGAAGTCTAACTGCAGTTTGCAGTGTCCTTTCAACACAGCACCGACCAACTGTCATTTACCCTCTTCAAGTCCAAACCCTGACCAGATCCTTAACACACAAGCTGGGAACATCTCACTTCTATCACTTTTATATTGAAGTCTGTCAGGCCATGGTCTGCCTGTGTGGTCAAATACAAACTTCTCCACCCATATCGTTCTATTTTCACTGCCTCGCTCAGTCGCTTTGGGTCAAGGCTGGCAAAGCTCTCTGGTATTTCCAATGTGCAGCTTCATAAAAAAAGAAATCTAAGGGCAAAAAATTTTTTCTGAGGTCTGTGGCTGTTTATCTTTTGTTGGGCACGTAGAACATTGTTTATATCATTGTCTCACAAAGTGTAACCGATCAGGACCTGAGTTATTTATACAGTGACAAAGTAACGTTCCTAACATCAACATCCACTAGACAGGATGAGTAGCCAGCTCTTTTTCTATTTTTGTTCAACTAAAACAACCCCAATGGCGAGTGGATTTGCAACACCTAGCAGGTAGGTTACAGTGACTCACTTGTTCCTCACACTCATCCCTGCAGGCAGAGAGAATAATAGACTGTTCCATTCTTTTATGCTGTCAGGAGCATTTTAATTTCCTTCCCTCCCTGAGGACGACAAAAGGATACTGGAGCTGGAGAGGAACCAGGCTGATCTCTTATTATTGCCAGGGCCACAAGTGACGGTGGAGTGAGATTGCACGTTTAACTCCTTGGCTTCATTACGGGCAACATTTAAGCCAAGAAGAGCAGGGCCCGTTTCCAAAGAGCGGGTGTGTAATGAGAGATCACAGACAAGGTTTTATCATACGCAATAAAACATGAGAGCTGTGTGTTTGTTAATAAGATCCCCTGAGAAGCCGCGAGGGAGAAGGAGACAAGTTTCTCAGATCAAAGAACCGTCTGCTTGAGAGAGAGAGAGAGAGAGAGAGAGAGAGAGAGAGAGAGAGAGAGAGAGAGAGAGAGAGGGGGGTGAGAGAAAGAGGGGGTGAGAGAGAGAGAGAGAGAGAGAGAGAGGGGGGTGAGAGAAAGAGGGGGTGAGAGAGAGAGAGAGAGAGAGAGAGAGAGAGAGAGAGAGAGAGAGAGAGAGAGAGAGAGAGAGAGAGAGAGAGAGAGAGAGAGAAGGCGAGACAGGGGGAGAGACAGGGGGAGAGACAGGGGGAGAGAGAGAGGGGGGGGTGAGAGAGAGAAGGTGAGAGATAGAGAGGAGAGAGGGAGTGAGAGGAAGAGAAACAGAGGAGAAAGGGAAGACGATACAAAGAGGAGAAGAAGGACAGAGGATCCTCTCTGTAACTAACGGAGAAAATGAGAAGAGACAATGACAAAGGAGAAAGGGCGTATCAGAGATTTGGAGGAATGATAGAGTTGGCTGGAGAAAGACACATGCTCCTTTTCTATCCTACCCTTACCTTCTGTGTTTCCTCGGGTTTTATTCCGTGCACACACTCCATCTATCATTTAGCAAGCAGCTGACCAGTGATCATCTCAGGGCCTTGGCTGAAATACCCATCTATATGTTTCGGTTATCTTCCTCTCAGTCCATCTTCCGTAAACGGGTCAGACATCAGGATCCGCCTCTCCTCCACCTGAGATCAGCCCCTAGGGGAGCCGTATACTTATTGGCCTTGCTTCACGCTGGCCAATGAGGGAAGACCCTGGTGCACATAGTGCCACCACAGCTGGAGAATCTGATTTGATTGTGCTAGAGGGAAATAGGGAAAAGGGCAGGGGGGGGGGGGGGGCGGGGGGGGATTAATATTGAGACCATTCAAATTCATTTAATCTTATTTGTGGTTGTCTGGGATCTGATTTGTGAGAACATTGAACCAGGAAAACCCATGTAGTATTCCTTTTCTCTATGCCCCTGAGTACGGCTGGAATAAATATATTTTGTGAAAAACACTTCCATACAGGCTCATTCCAAACAGTGATAACATTCACTGACTGATTGCATGCGCACCTTACTTTCATCGAAAGGGTATTCCTTGAATACGGACATTTGGAAGTGTTCTTCTGAATAAAGCATAGACGAATATATTATATTTAAAGGATCTTGACAACATCCCTCTCTATGTGACCTATGCCAATGTTGATGATTGGCACTGCAAGCAATTGGTGGATCCTTCTTCCATTTTATTTTTTCTCTTTCCAACCAATCAATACGCTCCCAGAAGTACTATATGCATTGACAGCTGCTGTTCTGTGGTGATGAAGAGGTTTCCCTGGCAACCCAAATTGTCTTCAATCACAAGACAGAGATGGAAGTCCTTGTATTGTTGGCGTCTCACCAGTGCTGGTTGGTGTTCAGCACTGGAGAAAGAACGAGAATACCATCTAACCATAAGTTTGAAATTTATGGAGATATTAAGTCCTCATTGGTGACACGTCAGTGACCATCAAGGTAAATCTAGGTAAAGTCCAGCAAGGTGTTGCATGACTTTAAATATTTCACCCTAGTTACAGGGTAAGGAAATAAACATTAAAAATGATTTGGACATTTGAAAGGATATGGACAAAACATAGCACTTTCTGCTTCAATAAAGCTCTAGCATAAACAACCTATTTAAACAATAGCATAACAGCCTATCTAAACGATAGAAAACAATGAATCATATCACGGCTCTTGACGGACACTTGAAGCCCAGTAACAAACAGATAGGCCTTAGCCTGCTTCCCCATGTACACTAAACTCCCTTATTTCCTGCTCCTGCTGCCCTTAATAAAGCAGTATTAATGACGTGCCAAAAGAACTGGCCACTAGCGCCCAGCTCGCCTCATCAACACAAGCCCAGGGAGGCCGTTCCCAATAAATAGTGCGGTAAACACACAATTAGAGGCGCACATATCGCCTCCCTTTATTACATCTCGCCAATTAACAGTCAGGGGCAACCTACTCGTTTGTATCACTCTCCGCCTGTAATCAGCAATTTAGTAATCGCTGATACGCAGAGGACTCCAAGTAATAACTGCAAGAAAGGAGAGTGGGAAGGGGGGAAAACGGACCTTTCTTTGCCCTCATTCCAGTTGTCGGAGCTCTCTTCTTCAATCCCGCCAGTATCTGGAAACTCCTCTCGTTATATATATTTCGATAATCTGTAAAATTTAGATGACCGATTTGCTGTAGGCCTACCTTTTAGTGTGCTCTGATGGGACGAGTTTGACAAATATCATTAAGACCACTGTGCTTTAGAAAAATAAACACTCTGTGTCCGTCATAAAATAAGATGATGAGAAAATCGACAAGGTAACTTCATACACAGAAATGATTTCTGAACCACATGCAGTATACCTCACTAGCCTATGGACTGCGCGTGCTTGTACGTCACGTTGTGTGGGACTGCCATCTGGTGTCTAGTGTACAGCCTAATCTGTGGATGAAAAATATTTCACACAGTTTATACAACTGAAGGCAGGCTGGCATTAACTGTAATGATTTTTTTCTGAAGGGAGCAATAAGTATGATAGGTTGTGTCCGTTGTTTGAAGCAGAGAGAAAGAGAAATATTTTGAGTTAGGGAGTGATGGTCTGTGCCAACAAAGTTGACAATATCAACCTGTCAACCTATATGCCTGGGGTCTGCTTTCAAATACTGTACTTGCCAAATTCAAAATAAAATAACATTACGGTCTATAATTAGTGTTTTTTATGATTAGAAAGGATTCTGTTAGTAAATATTTAATGATATGGGGTTAAACGTCTCATGTCTTATTTTGAAAGCATGTTTCCGTATGAAGATAGTCTAGTGTAATTCGGAGATTGGCCGCTAGAGGAACCGGCTAGTTGACAGTCCTGTGTTGATCACGTGATTTGTGTGACAGGGAGCAGCATGGCTGACATGCATGTGCAACCTCAAAACAAACTCCAGCATTTCTTCAGTTAGCTGAATATTCAATACACCGATATCGTGCGAGAGGCCGGGCCACCCGGCGCCCGATTACACCGCAAGATGGACGAGGAGAATAAGCTTCAATTTCCGTCCCTACCTGCGTCTAAGGAGGATTTACTTGTACGTGCTTAGTTAGCATGCTAGAAAGCTAGCTAGCTAAGTAGCTAAAGATTTGGAAGATGGGTGTTGTAATCAAGTACGCTAATGTTAACTGGCACTAGCTAAGCAACATAATGTTTTTTCCCTTGTGTGTTACTGTACCTATCTTGCCAACTATATCTCTTTATAGTTGTTCCATGTTTGTTCTGCAATATTATTTTAGTTATAAGGTTGCCTAGCTAATCGTAGTAAGTGGTACAGATGTGTCGCTGTTCATATTGCTAGCCAATGTCTTAGCTTGCCAGTAGCTATCCAAACTGGTCAATACATGGTATTTATTCCCCCTTGTCATTAATCAGTCAGTCCCGATCCAGCTTGTACAGTTGCCAAGATCTTACCGCTTGGCACGTCAGCAAGGTTGAATAGCCAAGCAGTGCAGCAAACTTCTACGCTAACCAACTTGGTTTCTATGTCCACAGGATTGGGCGTATCCGATGAGACGTGAAATGCAGGTACATGGTGCTAGCGTCTGATGTTGCAAAGTTGGTTTCTAGAGTTAACATAGTTCAGTCTTATGGCTTGAGTAATTCACGTTTTTATTAAATGTATCTTCATTGAACATATTGGACCAATGCTTATAACCGTTGTATTCATAGCGTGATGCAATTCTAGCACTTGACATACCTAAACCGACAAAGGAGAATAATGTATGATGTACAGTAATGGTTTATTGACTTCCACACTTCATAGGAAATCTTACCAAGCCTGTTTTTAGGTCCTTATTCTGCTGCCATGAAGAGCAAGGTAATTCGACCCGGACTGTTTTTGTGTTAGTTTGAGTCACAGTAAATTGTAACAATGTACGTGACAGTCAACACTCTTTCCTTCTGTAGTTGTCCACTCTTGAACGACAGGGCATAACTCACGTAGTGTGTGTCCGTCAAGATATTGAGGCCAATTTTATTAAGCCCAACTTCCAGCATACCTTTAGGTAAGAGACAGACCAAGAATATATAGCAAATATATTATGTACTTAAGTAATATTAATTAATGCTGCTCTTAACAGTTTCATGTTTTTTTTTTTTATTAGATACCTTGTCTTAGATATTGCAGACAATCCTGTGGAAAACATTATAAGATTTTTCCCTATGGTGAGTTACATTTTTATATATTCTGCAGTGACGCACACACAGTGATCTCTCCTTCAAATACCATGGTTAATATTGATGTATTTCCTATTTCAACAGACTAAAGATTTTATTGATGGCTGTTTAGCTTCTGGAGGTAACATGTCTATCTTCCCTCTTCTCCTTGAAGATAAGATGTCTATTTGAGTTGGATGTGAACTATTGAAAATTAATGTTGTTGGAAAATATATTTCATTAGATTTGATCCCTGTTTTTTACACTTAGGAAAGGTACTTGTTCATGGAAATGCAGGGATATCAAGAAGGTTTGTCACATCCCACACTGCATACAATATTTAAACTGATAAATTTTCAAACTATAACTGCTTTTCAAACTGGGTATATTATTTTTTAAATGTCCTTTCAGTGCTGCCTTAGTCATTGCCTACCTTATGGAGACTTTCGGGGTCAAATACAGGTGAGACCTGAAGTTAAGTTACATTGGTTCGGTGGTCCATCAATTTTTTATTTGACAATGTAATTACAGTGAGTTTAAACCATCTGTGCTTCAATCAAACATCACTTACAGGCTTGATGTTTGAATACTGGTGTAAACTAGCTACCTAGCTTAGACTTAACAAGAGACATAAACCCAATGATCAACTGCGTAGGGTTGTATACATCTCCAGATTTCAAATGCAAGCCTTTTCAACCTTTCTTCATCTCAGATAATTGAAATATGATCCATGTTTACACCTCTTCTCGTGTCTCTTCTCCCACAGAGATGCTTTCAGCCACGTTCAGGAGAGGAGATTTTGCATCAATCCTAACGTTGGGTTTGTGCATCAGTTACAGGTAGGCTACTGAGAAAGACCCATACTTCAACCGCCTCTGGCTTGGGATGATTATGAAGATTACAGCTTAGAAAAGAACCCCACAGGGCTTGAAGTGTTTGTTTAATGGCCAACTTATTTACCCTTCTGAATGAGCAAACCTCTGGATCTCACAGTCATGTGAAATTAATATAGTCTTTGTTACATTTCTGTAGTATTCATTTCAGTGGCTTGTGTTTCCAGGAATATGAAGCGATCTACCTGGCTAAGCTGACCATCAAGATGATGTCACCGATACAGCGCGGCAGGTCTTTTCCCCTGCAGGCTGGTATGCCAGGTAAGGGCTCTGTCAGGCCAAATGGTGTCCTAGGGCCAAATAGTGTCCTACCTGACGTCACAATGCCGTTCCGATGCAAGGACGCGTCCGTCGCTATGCCGACCTTAAATTCCTGAGATATCTACGTGTGCTAGCAGGAAACTGTCATGGTTGCTATACTGGTTACTAGGTAGGAAGTTTTGTATTTAGGCTTATTTAAACCAGTTTATTCTACTATACGATTTAAAGTTTTCACTCCTTCGATAGCTAGTGCTAGCTAGCTAGTTGTTTTCGTATAAAAAATTACTTAGCATCAATTTTAACAGACCGGGAAGGCAACACGTATGCAATGATGCACTCATGACAGTTTCCTGCTAGCACGCGTAGATATCTCAGGAATTTAAGGTCGGCATAGCGACGGACGCGTACTTGCTTCGGAACGGCATTGTGACGTCAGGTAGGACACTATTTGGCCTGACAGCTCCATTCAGGTTTATGACTGAAAGATTTCTGGGCAAAACCAAAAATGCAGTGTATCCACATAGGAGTTCCAATGCTGTGTACTTAAAGTATTGGTAGTTTTTTGGAGCTTTCCGCTGTGTCGTATCTTTATTTCTTTTTTTCTTTGACAGGGAGCAGGAAGAGAACACTAGAGGAGGATGAGGACTTTGGAGTTATGCAGGTCACTGCTGCACACAATGGATAAGCTTTCCAGACTAGCTGTGTGGCGCAGTGCACTCATTTTTTTTTTTTTTTTTTTTTACATTTGGGATTCCAAAAAATGTAAATATTTGAACTTTTCTAGTGGGCTGGGTAGCGGGGGGGGAGGGGGGGGGGATTGGGGTCTCAAGACCCCAGAACCGAAGGGGGTTGGAGAAGGTACATTTGATAGGTGCTTTTGTGTATAACGTTCTTTTTTTTTTCTTTTTTTTTTTTTGAGCTGTATGCACTGAAGTTTTTTGCAGTTTTATAATATTTAAAGCATTTACGCATTAAGCATTAAAGCATTTACAGCGGGACAGTATTGCAATGATGCACTTTTGATACTTGAATTACTACTACTTTTTGCCAGAAGGGGGCAGTAGGCGTAAGGGAAAGTACAGGAAGTCACTGCCCTATGATGTTGTGACCCGAAGAGGTCAAAGCCTTAGCTAGGAGGTGGGAGTGTTTAACAGTTCAGGCTCCCACTGGGATAGTATTATATCAATGATGGGGGACAAACAGATTGCCACACAGCCCCATTGCTCAATAAAAGAGATGGCTAATTGAAATGTGCTTTTAAGGTTGTTTTCTTTTGACCGTTCAAGTCTGTCTCTGATTTATTTCTGACAAACTGAATAGTAGCATAGGGGTTTAGCTATATAGTTTGGCATATATAGCTATATAGTTATAGCTATGTAGTTATATAGAACTTACCCACTTTCAGTTTTATACACATTGTCCAAACCCCATTAATCAATGAGTCTTTAAACACCAAGTTGGATTGAACATATACAACTTTATTTGTTTTAACCATTCTGTTTTTTGTTCCTCTTAATAAGAAAATACAAATGTCCCCAAATTTCCAAGAATAGTGACCAATAATCAAAGCTAAATAAATAAGCATTATTTTATGAATGTATTATCTGCCTCGAGACCAACATTTACATGGTTATTCTTCTGACCAAAATGCCAAAAATGAAATAATGAAAAATCTCAATAAAGATGCTATAGCCATGGTATATTGGTAACATAATAAATTAGCCTAGACCAATAAATACAGCATTGTCCAGCGTTGCCAAAGTAACCCTCCTACATAGTGTCCCAACCAGCCTCTGGATCAGTCTTGAGGAATTCAAAACATTATTTCCCAATAAAGAGAAACCTTCCCCTAAATAAATACATATATAGAATATTAAGAACAAAATTCTGATTCTGAATTAAGTCTCACTTATGCAAATAAACAAAAACCTTTAGGATGAAAAAAAAAAAAAAGATTTCTCCCATGCATTCCTTAGAATGTGCTTCTCGACACCTCAAGCGACAATTGCATGTGATTGCACACTCTGTAGTCCTAATGTTCTGGACAACATCGACACCTGTTCCTGTTGCTAGACATTGCCGTGGTGGAAGATCTCCCAGGTGAGGTAGCATTGGTCCCAGAGGGAGAAGACGGCATCGCTGAGTGGACCCCGGGGGTCTCAGGGTCGAATCCCACAGGGGGGACTGGGTCTGGACCTCATTCATGGAACCGACACTGCATGTAGGTCTCATTCGAGGCAGAGTAGCCAAACTTTTGGTAAAAAGCTACATTGTTGGGGGCACATTCCAGTGTTATTTTGTAACATTCCAACTTCTTGCTGAGAAGAGTCAGAGTCGACACCAAGCTACAGTTTGGTCAGAGAGAGAAGGAAACAGATATGAAGTTAAAACCCCAAAATTACAATACTTGTTGTATGCTTTAGTCATTAACTCATCTTTAGATTCTGGCTTTGTGTGTAAAGCTGCAGCACATTAGGACCACTCACAGTTTCCCCAGCTGTTTTCCCCTGCAGACGTCACTCACAACCACCTCTTCCACCCTTCCTCTCTGTGAAACACAGTTACAAACGTCAAACATTCTCAGAGGAATTCAAGGATTTAGCATTTGCATACGATAATCCCAATCACATTTAGTCATTTAGCAGACGCTCTTATCCAGAGCCAATCAGTATGACATTATTACTATCCTATCATATTATTACATGCACTATTTATTCAAGATTTGCCTTGTATAAATGTAATGTCTTCCCAGGGTAGATAGCAGTCAGATGTTTATGTTCTTTAGGGCCACACATGGCCATAAAGTCTAAGTCAAGATACATTTATGGCCTACTGGTACTGCTTCATTTTCACAGTTTGATTCCAGACATATATCTCAGGACAACGGCTGTTAACCCGGATGGGATATACAAGCCTGCCTCGGGTTGACTGTAGCTTTACTCTGATGGGCTTCTGTGGAAAGACTTTGCAACAGGCCGCCTTTGTGTCTTGAGTGTGTTAATTATTCGTCTATGGTGTTTCTCTCTTTCCTGTCAGCTGATTAATAACATAGAAATCTAGAACATAGACTGGTCACAACGTTACTGGAGTCTGTGTGACTCAGGTATAGTTGATTTCTGTTGTTCTATAGTTCTTACTTTGGCACACGAATGGATGAATTTGTGCTCAGTGATTAACGTAGCCGTGGCGACAATCTGCCGCAGACTGGTGTCCTCCACCACGACGACATAGTAGTCCCCAGTTTTCTTCATGTGCTCAAAGTTCTCTAAAAGACAAAATACACTGAATGTGTTAGTGCGTAATCAAGTTATTCAGGCCTATTAAACCAGATATTTAGCGAATAACGGTTACTTTCTGCAGTCTTTGAAAAAGTAATATACTGTATATAGTATCACATAATGCAATAACGACCATATAATATAATCCCAAATAGCATTAAGCACGACTAGCTTCCGTTGCCTTGAGAGAACAGAAGTAGGGCCAGGACTTACTGATGAACTGCTCTGGTGTGACATCTCCCACCTGGGTGAGCTGGGACAGAACCTTACAGAATCCTACAGAATGTAACAAACACACGGTCGACCATCAGTGGAGGAATGATGGCCAGCCCAGGCTCAAGGTGACACTGCACATTCAGACAAATTCCCTTCAGGTAATTATGACAGAATGATGATAATAGAAATCCTTGTAAAAGCCCTGATCTGCCAGTGCCGATGGGTAGGCTAAGGGGAACAACGGTGTCGATGCGCACATATGGAGCAGATTTATTTCAACAAAGTATCTCTCTGGGTAGACAGGGAGTATAGCGTTCAAATGTGGTCCTTCTACAAGGGGCATGCGAGTCAGCTTACCTTTGTTGATGTCGGCTGTGCAGAGGGGCCGGAGATGCAGACTCTCCCCAGGCTGGGAGGGGGAGATGGGGGGAGAGAAGGACACCGTGTTGCTGCTCCAGTCCAGTTCCTGGAGCAAGGACGGCTCAAAGAGAGGCTTCTCATCCAGCAGCATCTCTCACACTCTGTGGATCACACACACACACACACACACACACACACAAGCAAGATATCTTTACACTGGCTCATATACACGCCCCGTTCTAACTCCACACAGAGCACAATCAAATCAAACAAACACATGCCACCGACACAGATATTAACCCTTGTGTTCTCCTCGGGTCGTTCTGACCCATCAGTCATTGTGACCCACCGTCGTATTGCGACAACTTTACCGCATACAAAAACAAAGTGAAGCATTTTCTTTTAACCGTCGGGCTGTCTCAGACCCCCCACATTGCGAAGGTTAAAAGAAAAGTATTTTTATTTGTTTTTGTATTGGGTAAAATTGGGTAAACACAACGATGGTTCGTTATGAACCTTTGGGTCATGTGACCCGAAGGCAGCACGAGGGTTAAGAAGTGCATTGGACTTTGACCCTACAAATATGCTCTTTGTGTCTCTTACATTTTACATTACCTACCTTCCAAAGTAACATACAAATAGTGCATAGAAAGTATAGAAGGTTAAGGATACAGGGTTCTAACTCCATTTCGGTGATCAGACCAAAAAGTTATGGAATCTGGTCCAATGTTTGCTTTTTGTTTAGAGCGAGGAGTTGACACAGTCACTTGTGTTCAGGACAGATCAACGTTGAACTTCCTCCTGTTTAGGACATGTAACCGGAGACGGACCATGCCCACAATTGACACCTGTACAGCAGGTTCTCACCTAGAAAAGGGCTGCTCTAAACTCCACTTCTTGGCCCAACACGGTCAGTGAGATTAATAAGGTGTCTCCCTATTTTACGAGATAAAATATAAAGAACTGGCTACCACTAACCTAGAGTGTGTTGCTTGTACTGACACGTTTCCATGCATGGGCCACTACACATATCCCACAATTCCCAATAAATGTTTTCCAGCTCGCTGTCAACACTATTGTACAGTTTAAGCAAGCGAATGCACTACTACTAACATTTGCTAATAGTATTAATCCTATCCTATTTTCGTTACGAAATACAGCTAGCTCGATAGCTCATTTCAGCAACCATGTAAACTTGTTGAAGACTGCTAACGTTAGCTAGCTAAAAACAGCACGGAATAAATAATAAGTCGCTTCCAAGTCTAGGTAGGTACATAGTTACTGTAGTGGTCATACCTACTGTAGTCGATATGTGTTAGCTAGCCTATTCGCTACAGTAAATATCAGTAAAGAAAGTTAGGGTTACTAGTATCGTTTATAATGTTGGCTCTAACTAGTCTAGCTAGTTATACAACCAAAACTCGCAACAGACACATTGCTAGCTGTCCAGACACCCTGCATTGTACGAATTTAGCTCATTTTTGCTAGCTGGCAAGCATTGTACTTACAGTGACATCAATAAAAGGACACGTGAACGATATGCCTCCGAATCAAATGAATGAGCTCTTGAGTTTCTCACTAGTTTTACATCGTTGATCATAACAGCATAAATGTTCCTCCTCTCCTTCTCTCTGACAGCACTCCAGTATGACGTGGCAGAAGGGCTGGGGTGAGAAGGCGCGGTTCATTGACGTCGGCAAATCCAAAGTCTCCAATGTTAGTGGGAACTATGGTAACTTACTATATAATTAAAGCAATTGTCATTTACACAGTAAGAATATAAGAATTAAATAAGAACCTGTGGTCAGATTACGTTGGTGGTTGGTTGTTAAGAATTCATACATACATATGATTCAGGACGAACTAAAGGCATGAACAATTGGAAGTTTGTGGTTTAACCCTCGTGCTGCCTTCGGGTCACATGACCCAAAGGTTCATAATGAACCATCGTTGTGTTTACCCAATTTTACCCAATACAAAAACAAATTAAAATAATTTTCTTTTAACCTTTGCAATGTGGGGGGTCTGAGACAGCCTAGCTGTTAAAAGAAAATGCTTCACTTTGTCTTTGTATGCAGTAAATCTGTCGCAATACGACGGTGGGTCACAATGACTGATGGGTCAGAATGACCCGAAGATAACACAAGGGTTAAAAAATCTTCTGGATGATGTGTTCACTAATGGTCTGGTCTGGCTAGAGAATTTAACTTTGCCAGTGTTTACATCCTAACCCAATAGACAACAATCTGGAGTTCATTATACTGTACTGCTTATGTTTTTTTCAGCAAACTTTTCTTGAGCACAGAGAGGAGAGGGATACTCCCTAAATGACTGACCACTGAAGAATGAGAAAATAAAATAAACAAAAAGTTAAAGAAACTGAGAGGGAACACTTAATTCTCACAATCAGGGATACTTTTCAAAAATCTTTTATCAACCTTTCAAAACTTTGTTTTTCAAATCTTTTTCCCAAAAAGGTTTTCTACCTTTTGATACTTTTCTTTCGAAACTTGTTTTGGAAAATAATCTTTAAACTTTTCAAAACCTTTTTTAGAAACTTGTTTGCCAAGAGAAGACATGCCTCTGCAGTTTCTCTCCATTAACAAATACCTTCTTTCACTGCTTCTGAATACCTCTATAGTTTGGCCTGGGGCCCTAACAGGGAATCTGACCAAAATGGCATAGCTGCCTAACTGTAGTTCAGACAATTTCCTGTACATTTAAGAGCAAGTGCACTGACTCTAAAGTGTAATCCTGTAGTTTTTTTTTTGTAAAACAATAAGCAGAATGTTAAACAGGTATGACTTTATCATCCTGAGTCTTAATTTACAGAGAGCGGGTTACAGCTACCACCTGCTGGCCAAGTATGTAAAAATCCTCTACATGCCATGGTGGACCCTAGTCTATATCCTCCGTGTGTGTGTGTGTGTGTGTGTGTGTGTGTGTGTGTGTGTGTGTGTGTGAGAGAGAGAGAGAGAGAGAGAGAGAGAGAGAGAGAGAGAGAGAGAGAGAGAGAGAGAGAGATAAGAAAGACTGGTGCTAATAAACGACAGTACATCTGCTCCTATAGGACGCAGCAACAACTTCCTGAGCCAGCTAAATCTTGGTAGACCTTGTCCAACCTACACCTGGAACTGTCAAGGGACTAGCCTCTCTCAAGGCATCCAAATCAAATTATTTCCTAACAAATCACCGCAGCAACAAAGTGGAAGCACTTCAATCTAAAGGGTTCACTTTGTGAACTGTGTCACCAGTGAGCATGCCTGCTCTGCTCTGTAAGACTAGCTGTGTAGGCACCACACGGGCACAACATTACTGGAATTTCTCTTTTCTGCTATTGATTTTTTTTTTTAAAGAGGGAGTTGGTGGGGGGAGGCTTTGAACGTTTACATGAATAAAAAGGACATACAAGCCGTTTCTAACGATTTTGCCCTCCGTGCATTAGAGGTCAGGGGAAGGCAGCAGGATATGAGCAGGGAGATAAGTCACCATGGGGGAATCAGAGATAGAAAAGCTGTCAGTCGTTCCCAGTCTGTCCAGCTGGTATTGACTGCTTGCTGCTCTGGATGCAGGTGCAGGCAGGGTTTCCGGTAGACACCATACGTTGAGGATTAGCTTTTTTTTAATGTCTCTGATACTAGTGATTCTCAAAAGGAAATATATCCCTGTTAGATGTTGAACTGCTATTGAATAGGTTCCGTGTAAGCCTGTGTGATGCTTGTTGCGCTTGCATGTTTTGGCAAACTCAAATAATCATAATAATAAAGATATTCCCATCTTCGACGACCACAACAACAGCCTATAAGCACGATATGCTTTAATGAGGTGAAGTATAACAAAAAAATCCAGAAAATAAAAGCACGCAAGCAGTGTGGGCAAAACGCTACCGTAATAGTGTTGTTCCCTGACCCATCACACTGTACCAGGGTGACAGTGACCTATGGTCCAATGACAGCCATGGGTCTGGTTCTAGTTACTGTTGACGAACAGCCGCAGCAGCCTCTAATGTGTTGCCTGGCAACACGACTGAGAGGTGAGGCGGGCAGCAGCAGGGTATTGACTGGAGCTTGCGGGAAACAGGACTGGCTGTAGGCATAAATAAATATCCCCTTCAGAAAGATGATACACTAGTTCACATGACTCCAGCATGGATGGGGCTAGTGAGTGGAGATACATATCAAGGAGCAGTCTGTCTGTGTCTCCCATTAATGATGAGTCTGGGATGGGCTCGCATGAATAGGGCAACCTGCAGCTCTTTTAGCTAACAATCAAATGAAGATATACACTTTCTATACTCCTTGGAAAAAAAAAAATTGGCGCAACAAATCTGTGCACATAAAAAAATAACCAGTCTAGCCCTCCTGTTGTGTTCCGGTCAAAAGTGACTGATTTACAAGTTTTCTCCCTGGAAAATTGTTGTTAATTTATTCTGATTGTGTTTTGTCGGAACAGGAAGTGTTAGTGTTTGTTTTGTGTCGGAACAGGAAGTGTTAGTGTTGTTGGAACAGGAAGTGTTTGTGTTGTGTTTGTGTTGTGTCGGAACAGGAAGTGTTAGTGTTGTCGGAACAGGAAGTGTTTGTGTTGTGTTTGTGTTGTGTCGGAACAGGAAGTGTTAGTGTTTGTGTTGTGTCGGAACAGGAAGTGTTAGTGTTTGTGTTTTGTCGGAACAGGAAGTGTTAGTGTTTGTTTTGTGTCGGAACAGGAAGTGTTAGTGTTTGTGTTGTTTCGGAAAAGGAAGTGTTAGTGTTGTCGGAAAAGGAAGTGTTAGTGTTTGTGTTGTGTCGGAACAGGAAGTGTTAGTGTTTGTTTTGTGTCGGAACAGGAAGTGTTTGTGTTGTCGGAACAGGAAGTGTTAGTGTTTGTGTTTGTGTTGTGTCGGAACAGGAAGTGTTAGTGTTTGTGTTGTGTCGGAACAGGAAGTGTTAGTGTTGTCGGAACAGGAAGTGTTAGTGTTTGTGTTGTCGGAACAGGAAGTGTTAGTGTTTGTGTTGTGTCGGAACAGGAAGCTGTCTTCCCAGCTTGGAGGCTGGGGCAGGGGTGAGGGTAGACACTGGGGCAAGCACAGGGGCAGGGGTAGAGGCAGAGTCAGGGGGAGTGGGTGTCTCAGGAGGGCGGGCAGGTAGTAGCAGCTAGTGAACACCGGCCTGGTCTAGTAGCAGCTAGTGAACACCAGCCTGGTCTAGTAGCAGCTAGTGAACACCAGCCTGGTCTAGTAGCAGCTAGTGAACACCAGCCTGGTCTAGTAGCAGCTAATGAACACCAGCCTGGTCTAGTAGCAGCTAGTGAACACCAGCCTGGTCTAGTAGCAGCTAGTGAACACCAGCCTGGTCTAGTAGCAGCTAGTGAACACCAGCCTGGTCTAGTAGCAGCTAGTGAACACCAGCCTGGTGTAGTAGCAGCTAGTGAACACAAGCCTGGTCTAGTAGCAGCTAGTGAACACCGGCCTGGTCTAGTAGCAGCTAGTGAACACCAGCCTGGTCTAGTAGCAGCTAGTGAACACCAGCCTGGTCTAGTAGCAGCTAGTGAACACCGGCCTGGTCTAGTAGCAGCTAGTGAACACCGGCCTGGTCTAGTAGCAGCTAGTGAACACCAGCCTGGTCTAGTAGCAGCTAGTGAACACCAGCCTGGTCTAGTAGCAGCTAATGAACACCAGCCTGGTCTAGTAGCAGCTAGTGAACACCAGCCTGGTCTAGTAGCAGCTAGTGAACACCAGCCTGGTCTAGTAGCAGCTAGTGAACACCAGCCTGGTGTAGTAGCAGCTAGTGAACACAAGCCTGGTCTAGTAGCAGCTAGTGAACACCGGCCTGGTCTAGTAGCAGCTAGTGAACACCGGCCTGGTCTAGCAGCAGCTAGTGAACACCAGCCTGGTCTAGTAGCAGCTAGTGAACACCAGCCTGGTCTAGTAGCAGCTAGTAAACACCAGCCAGAGAAAGGGGAAGAGGTGAGATTCTCTGCTACCTGTACGGACAGGTAAGGAGGTCTCAAATGTTCTAGAAAGCTGAAATGGGGTGAATGATAGCTGTCCTGTCAATCATCCATATATGCTCCTTTGTTAAGAGAAACAAAATTAGTTTTGCTTTGCATAGTATAGTACTCAGCTGTACATCTCATCATAAATAATCAAATTACTTTTAATTGGCATGGTTGCATTTGCCAAAATTCTGCTGCTGAAGCCATCTACAGCAACCACGTAGGTGGCCCCAAACATGCCAATTTTTTCATTTTTGGACTTTGGGTATTTGGGCGGAAAAGGTTCCACTTCCGCATTGCGGTCATGGGGAAAACCAAACTTTAAGTGAATTTATATGCCTTGATTTTCTGTTTTCCCTTTCCCCTTTTGGTTTTGAAACAGAAAAACCGCGACAGAACTAGTGATTTCTGTTGTTCTTTTCCCCGTTTTTCTGTTCTGGTTTTAAAACAGAAAAAAAAAAAAAAAAGTTTGTTTTTTGGTTTTTCCGATTTCGTTTTTAAATGGAAAAATGAAAGAACGAAGGGTGCACTGATTTGGGGGCTTGGTCAGCACACAATTTCCAGAAAGGATGTGTGTGCGTCTCGCGCCAAGCTCGCGCGTGTGTCAAGTAGGGTGACCACCTGTCCCGCTTTGCGCTGTATCGCACAGCATTTTCAATATGCAACATGCGGGGCAAGGGGTGATAATGCTGTGCGACACAACGCAAAGCGTGACAGGTGGTCACCCTAGTGTCAAGAGGCAGGATGAGTCTGAGAATTTGGAGTACGCGCGCTATGGAGCAATTCAATTGAATTCAATCATATATTGACATATCAAGGTGAAATTGCGTATGGTACTTCAGAATGATGTCATCTTGAAGGCACAAAGGTTTGAAAAACCATCAGTTAAAATTATATTTGATTTATTAACACAAAGATATTGTGACAATGTGGACATTTACATAAATACACTTCTTTCAGCCATTTTGTATTGCATTCCTTATTCAATTTGACCCCATAGAAAGACGTGTGCTACAAATTTGTAACAATTTTCAAGTCGATTGGATCTATGGTTCATGAGGAGAAGGGTTTTGAAGGTTGTACCAAATATGGACAGTACAGCAAAATCTATCATGGCGGACCTTATGGGTTTCCTCCTACTGGAGGAACCCTAATAATAAGAATAATAAGAATACTAACAAAAACAATAGGTTTCCTCCTACCGAAGGAACCCTAATAATCCATATATTATGCTTCTTTCACTCAAAAACGAGTTGCATAGGCTTGTGTCAATGAGGCCTACAGGCCATAAATGGCAAACAGAAGTTTAAAACTTGTAATGTTTGCAAGACCTTAAGCTGCTAAAAAGATGTAACACAACATTAGTTAATAATATATGTATTATTATGGAGTTATAGTCAGCTATAACGGGGCGGTCACTTTTGACCGGGAACACAAAAGTAGTGAACAAGAAACGAACACAAAACAGCGAACAGGAAACTACCTTCACCAGACTGCATGTTCAGAACACGATGCCAGTTTGAAGTTATGGGTGTCCGCTGAATTGCATGGAGATCCTTTCTCAGAACAAAGGAAATAGCCACACCTCATATGTGTTTTTCAGTTTTTATTCATGGAGAGAGAGTGTTTAGGGAAGTTAAGTCCAGTAGGGTTATTGGAGAAATTTAACTGAGGAGGAAATCGACTTTTTACTGCTTCCAATTGTATTTTTTATGTCCTCTGAAGTTTTACACACAGTGACTGACTAACATAACATACCAACGTACACATCATAACCTTTAACAGCATGGCATCTTGTCAGTCTAACTATCACTTGATGCTGTCCAGATCACCCTGGTTGTCATGGCAGTGGCTGGAGCAGAACAGTCCACTGATAGAGATCAGAGCAGAGAGAAAGAGGGGGGGGGAGGAGAGAGAGAGAGAGAGGGGGTGGGAGAGAGAGAGAACATCTGAGATCAATGGAGCCAGAGACTTCCCTGCTGATTCGATTTACCTGCCCCAGTAATTCACAAGGCCACACACACACACCATCCCAGTCTGACCCCCTCTCACTCCCCAAACATTATGAATGACTGGAGTGTGATAAGATCTGCCACATACTGGGTTAGTGTGTGTGTTAGGGGTGTGTGTGTGTGTGTGTGTGTGCCTTTGCTCATATTCAAATGAGCACACTCTAAACCCCCCTTACTATGCAGAATAGTTATGGTCAAGTGCAGGGCTGTGCTAAAACCTTGAACGGTGACGGTGGAAACTAAAATAATCGTTCAGGTTGTACATGTTTTACAGCTTCCACTAACCCTTCCCATTTATCAGCAATCACATAAATTATGCATGCAGCACAATGTTAGTTCTACTGTTCATCAGATCGATGGCTCTATAATATTTGGCACACATGTGGGCTCCTGGCTCCCAGCACTTCCATGATGGACTGTACCAGCTTAATAGGCATACTGGGTTTCCAGAACCATTCTGGGTGTAGCTACTTGAGACGTTCTGCACTATACTTTAGTCAATCAGGAGCTGGCACAGTGAAGACTTTACAGAACCGACAACATCAAACTTTTAAAACCAAAACGTGAAAGACTCAAGTCGTAGAATATTGTGCATTCATGAATCGGTATAGAGAAATTCCTAGGCAAAACCCCCACAAAGTTATCACTCCACATCCGGTTTCTTACAAAAGGTCTTCCGACCTTACTATGTTCCCTGTGTCCTCTCCAAGGTCTCAACTTGACGGAAGTTGTGGTGAGTTGCAGAGAATCACTGAAGACGTGCTTCATTTAAAATGTGTGGTTAATGTTCACGAACACCACTGCTAGGGCCTCGCACACACCTGTTTACATTTGACGGGGTCTATAAAAAGGAGAAAGTCGAACCTTTCTCTAAATGGATTGGAAGGTTAAAAGTTAAAAGGAGTGACAGTGTGGTGAGGGATGTGGTTTATTAAAGACTACAGTACCTGAAAAAGAAGAATATTTAACCGAAGGAGTTGCAACTCTGTGACAGAACCCTTGTTCTCTCTGTGAACCTACAGAGGCCCCACTGTCAAATTGCTTGGTTAACAATCTTGCTGAATTTTGGCTTCATAATGTGCCTGTCCCCCATCCCCCCCCTCCCCCCTTACTCACACACACACACACACACACACAATTAGCATTGGCCAATAAAGTGGAAGTGTGCACACCAACCTTGTTGTGTAATGGTATAATGGTATAATGATAATGAATAATGTATCTTGCAATAAATTTAACAAGCACCTGTTCTGAGGCATGAACTCATGAGCAACATGACATCACTTTTTTATGTCTGCATTGGAACTACCCCCTGATATTTGATCCTGTAGGTTTTGAAGATGAACAATGCAACAATGCAATGTTTTAACTCAGGTTGACATGAAGATCGCCGGAAGCAGACGAATCTATCGGAAGACTCTCATTGATTATTCAATCAATAAATAAAGCGCTCAATGCAATCTAAAAGCATGGCCGTTTCCTCTCTAACAAGGTTAATTTGATAAACAGACAGAGGCCATTATTGTCGCCTAATTATGTCGAGCAGCAAATACGTCTAATTCCGTGTAAATCAATGTATTCAAGATAAAATGTTGTCCCATTTTAGCTCGTTAATAATAAAAATAAAATAATAGCCAACAGTATACATATGCTGTTAATGTTTGGGGTCCTTATAAAGATTAACGCAATAGGCTACTGAACAAAAAAAAGTCTGAATCAGTTGCGAGTCTTTTGAATTTCTTTAAGTGTACAGTACGCCGCACCAACCATTAGTTAAGTAAAGGATGTCTCACTCCATCACATCCAGCCTTGACAGAAGAGGAAACGGCCCAACTCCCCAGAGGATTGTCTATAAAGAGAGCGGAACTTCACCACACGGGTAGAAGGTTTCTAGCCAGAGGACTGAATGGCTATCGCGTTCATTTCCTGCGCAAATGTAGAGATTTTAGGATTTGGCACCGACGAACATGGGAATAATGCCCTTTTAACCTAATTTTGAAAGGTAAGATTGACTCTGGATAAGTGCATTTAACTAATATAAAAGTGAAATGGGTAGTTGGATTCGAAATAGAAATTACCGGATCAAATTGAGTTTTTAGCGAAATTTGTGTTACGCTTAGTAAGACCGTTCTTGGCAACAGTTAAGTTTTCATTGGCTCAGTTGCGTTTTCGTAAATAATGTTAAGGGAGCGGCCTTTGCATAACTTCTATAGCTTTGAAAGGTTGGCCATCTGCGTCAGGGACAGATGTTCTAGCATCGTGCCATGAACAAAACACTTTTCTATGAACTACCTTTGTTCTAAGTCTCACCTTTGTTTAAACGTGTCAACGCCAGAGCTTTGGGGCATAACATGGCAAACACCTCTCCAAACATAAATCGAATGGGGAATTCATTAATTCTGTATTTTATTAGCAAACTATGTATCAATATTGAGGGTGTGTTTGCAAAGTGATCCCGAAGTGAGACAACTCCCAGTGATTTCTATATTTGTCCTAACCTCACAGTAGGGGGGGTTCCCTGGAACTTTCAGAGGTCTGACTGCAGTCCACAATAGGTGGCAAGTGGTTTTCTGACCTCACCCTAAAATGTAGTGTTAAAGCTGTTTCTGTTGATTGTTTAAACGTGTAGTTTTGGCTGCTATTACTATGGTAATAGATTTGAAACGGTATATATTGCCTGTTATATTGTTATATTTTATTGTATAGTTTATTTAAATTCTAATTCCACTTAGTATTGCTAGTTATGTACCCTTCGTATAGTTAGTCCTCATATTAAAATTTTAGATTCCTATAAGTTTAATGTTTGCACCTTCCTGCCAAAGCAAATTCCTTGTCTGTGCAAACTTTCATGGCGAATAAATCCCATTCTGATTCTGATTCCGATTCTGATTCTGTGTCTGTTTTTCGACGCCGCAGGGATACGAGTTGGCTGCCATGTCGGAGAAGAAGTCCAGGAGCTCGGACGCCCGTCCAAAATGTGGCGTCCGCAGCTGGAGCGCAGACAGCCTCGTGTGGCGCGGCAAGAAGCGTTCCAGGAGTTCCCGAAACGAGGCCGGCCTCCGAGGGCTGGAGGCGGATGGGGCGGAGGAGCAGGGGGGCCGTTCGTCCTCCTGCCCCCGGCGACGCAGAGAGAGGAAGTGCAGTTGCACCGTGCCGGGCGAAGCGGACATGGATGCGACTTGCCGGAAAGCCTTGAACCGGCGCTCCCTCAGGCAGAAGTTCCAGGATGCCGTGGGCCAGTGTTTCCCTTTGCGCTCCCATCACCACCACCACCACCACCCGGCCTCCCGGACTCCCTTTTCCGTGCTCCTCTGGTCCAAGCGCAAGATCCACGTCTCGGAGCTCATGCAGGACAAGTGCCCGTTCTCTCCCAAGTCCGAACTAGCTCACTGCTGGCACCTGATCAAGAAGCACGCCCCCCACTCCGGTTCCGCCGTGAGCATGGAGGCTCCACACAAACCCCCCGTCCCCCCCTGCTCCTCCCCGCCTCCCACGCCCCTGTCCTGGGAGGACATATGCTCCCCGGGGCCTGGGAGTGCCTGTCTGGAGGACTGGGACCCCTCCTTCCCCCACGGGGCGGCACAGGCGGGCTGCCACACAGACTACATCCTGGTCCCCGACCTGCTCCAGATCAACAACAGCCCCTGCTACTGGGGGGTTTTGAACCGCTTCGAGGCGGAGGAGCTTCTGGAGGATCAGCCGGAGGGGACCTTCCTGCTGCGGGACTCGGCCCAGGACGAGTTCCTGTTCTCTGTCAGCTTCCGTCGCTACAGCCGCTCCCTGCACGCCCGCATCGAGCAGGACGGCAAACGCTTCAGCTTTGACGGCCGAGACCCCTGCATGTACCGAGACCCCTGTGTCACCGGTCTGCTGAAGCACTACAGCGACCCGGCAACCTGCCTCTTCTTTGAGCCTCTGCTCTCCCGGCCCCTGCCCAGGACCTTCCCCTTCTCCCTGCAGCACCTGTGCCGGGCGGTCATCTGCAGCTGCACCACCTACCGGGGCATGGACAGCCTGCCTCTGCCTCTGCAGCTCAGACACTACCTCCAGCAGTACCACTACAAGTGCAGCGGAGCCTGTGCCGTGTAGACCGCTGGGGCTCTCTCTCTCTCTCTCTCTCTCTCTCTCTCGCTCCTGTTGAAAGAAAGACTATCTCTCCGTCTTGTGAGAGTTTGACAGTGAAGAGGTCGGCTAACGTAAAGGGAGGGATTGTTCGTCTACAGAGGGTCACTGAGTCACTCCTCCATATTCTTGCCAGTTCCTGGTTCATTTTTGGGCTTTGACTCATGACTCTCGTCAACTTACCACCTCTTATAAACTCTGTTTTGACCGGGGGCTATTTCACTGAATAACGAACAGAACTGTGGAGGAGTTTAGTATACTAGCGGCAACTATACTACATGTTAACTCAATAAAATAAACCTGGTTGAGTCAGTTACACTACACATGCCAGAAATGTTATTGACGTGCCTGTTTTGACGTGACGAGAGGGTGAGGGGAACAAGGTACATGGCAAAATGAAAAATATATAATGTTGTTACAACTGGAACAGTTGGTGTCACATGTGCGTTGAGGTGGTGTTTGGATGATTTTTGAGTAATCTTTACATCCTAAATCGCCATTGGCTCTTTAAACACTTTCCTACAAATGAGATGATCATGTACTCAAACAAACTTTAGGGAAACGTATTTTAATACGCTGACACACTGAAATTTACATAATTGAGTGTCTTTTCACGTGAACACGTTTCGTTGTGTTTGAGGCCCTGAAGTGAGTCATGAGTGACTCACTTCAGGGCCAAACAGTCCATCAGTCAGACTGATGGACTGTTTAGTCCATCAGATGCATTCATATCTTTGACCACAAGGTGGCGCTTCAAATGCACTGATGAGACACGTTAAGGTTGCAGGTCGCCACGATTCTCCCATATGTGTTTTCATTTCTCAGTATTCATTTCTTGGTGGCTACACACATAAGGAAGTATGGTCAGTATAACAATACCTTTCTTCGCTTGTCGCCAGGACAACTGTTGTTTTCTAATGATACTCCAGGTCTAACGCAGCTGTAACATGCAAAACAACATTGTTTTCTAGGAATTTTGAAATATCTCAAAGCATTGGTTATTTGCTGTCACTATGATACTTCTGTGGGTACTGTAGCCTATTCGTGAACAATAAATGCTTGCCATTGCCATACATTTAGAGGATGACAGTTTGCTTTATTGAACATTTATGGAAAACATGTTATCCTAGGCATCCTAAGACAGGCAAATTGACACAACGATTGTTTCAGCTCAAGTGATGCCTACACTAATCTTCCACTTCCCAGGGTCTGTTAGACAAGTTAATGGTATGGAAATATTTCCTTTTGAAGTGTCTAACAACTATTCACATGCCTCTCTGCAAAGGGCACCTCTAAATGTCAATGCGTTACACAGAAAAGGACATAAAAGGACATTTTATGTCTCCAATCTGCATGACAGAATTAACATTTTCTAATCAGTCATCTATCCTTTCTTAATGTCTTCAATGTGACTGGCCATCTAGAAGGTTTGAAGAAGCTGATCAAAGTGTAGTGCACATTTTGACATCCTGTACTTATTGTAGCACTATTAAGTCTGTGCTAGTAGGAAAAAGGCCATCTCAATGGAAATAGGCAGTAGGCCAGGAGCCATCCTTATTGATCTGCTACCAGCCACAGAAATGAAATATGCATGATGTCTCAAATGATTCAGTTATGATTGTAGTCAGAGCCTATCCAGAAGCTTGTAAAAGCTATCTTATTACATTGGCATGGATAATTCAGACGTACACAGTATTCAGACTGCGTGTTTTGAGGCTGGGCACTGAGGCAGAATGTATTTGATTTGACAATGAATACAATCACATAGCAATCACATGAACAATGTCGAATCAACTTTAACTTCTGCACTCTTATCTGTTTTATCTTTCTCTTTCTGTCTGTCTCAGACGCTCTCTCTCTCTCTCTCTCTCTGTCTCTCTCTTTCTCACACACACACACACACACACACACACACACACACACACACACACACACACACACACACACACACACACACACACACACTATCTAGGACTATTGGATTTCACTGTAATTTTTAGACACCGCTGCAGCAGCTATTTCCTGTTGCGTTTATTACATTATCCAGAGATTCGCCTTTCAGACTACCAGTGTCTGTCACCATTGACGGAGACTTTGGTAGGCCTGCCAGGTTCACATACCATATCATATCAGAATCTGTTTGTAATAAAAAATCTACCAAAGAAGATATCCAATGAATGGAGGAACGGAAAAGCGCTATATTGTATTTGTGGACGTCAGACGTCGGGGTTTCACTAGGAGGAGTCGAGGGGAGTGGCCAATCGCGCTTGACAACGACGTCGACGTCAGCTGACGTTGCTGGCGGGAACTCTCAACTTCTGTTCCTTGTTTTCTTCCGCGCGGGACTTTGCCACTATTCACTCAAGAGGGATATTTCACAGTAAGTTACATTTAGCCACCAACAAGGATCCATTGACTGCGTTAAAAGATGCATTAACACGCCCGAAAGAAGTGCAGAACATGCCTCGAACACAACTTGTTCTTTTCAAGCGCTAACTAGTATCTTTATGTTGTCATTCAACAATCCTTAGTGCTCTTGTTATGTTTTAGGAAGCATGCCTCTTTCTACAATTTAACGTTATATCACTCCATAATTGTCCGGCACGATAAAAAAACACATAGTTTGTGAAAACAGAGTATTACACGTTGTATATCAATACGCTTTCTATCTGGCAGTTGCTGTTTTGGAAATGCCTTGTGAAAGAAAGCCGATGCGTTATGGCCATTCCGAGGGACACACTGATGTTTGCTTTGACGACAGTGGAAAGTAAGTATCGTAAAAGCTGTTTAAAACATCTGATGTAACAATAGTTCATTTGGCTTTTGCTTTCATGTTGTGTATCTCAAAATGACATGTATCGATACAGTTCTTTTACATTGCACTTGACTTTAAACAATGTTTTAGCAAGGTGGGCAACATTACGTTTTGAATGCACACAGCCCTGCCACCAAGTTGTGCTTGCTGGTAGCTGACCTGACGCCCAAGGGAGGTTCTATCTAGACCCTGCTCCCGGGGAGGTCAAGCTGTTACATTAAACATGATTGGGATCAGATGAGGGGTCAGATGGCTGAGCGGTTAGGGAGTCGGGCTATTAATCAGAAGGTTGTTGGTTCGATTCCCGGCCATGCTAAAAGACGTTGGCAAGGCACTTCACCCTACTTGCCTCGGGGGGATGTCCCTGTACTTACTGTAAGTCGCTCTGGATAAGAGCGTCTGCTAAATAACTAAATGTAAATGTAATGATTTCTGTCATATAGTTTTCTTCACTGCATTGCAGGCATTAACAGGCAAAAGACCATGTTTAGAATTATTCAGACTTTTAGATGGACTACAAAGGGGTCCAAGCTTGTCACAGGGGAGCTGCCCCCCCTGCTGAGACCCCCCTGCCTCACCCCTGCTGAGACCCCCCTCTCGCTCTCTCCCTCCAGGTTCCTCGTAACGTGTGGGAGTGATGGAGACGTGAGGATCTGGGAGAGCCTGGAGGACGACGATCCCAAGTCCATCAGCGTGGGAGAGAAGGCCTACTCCCTAGCACTGAAGGTACTCCTGCACTAGCCCCGCCACTCAATCCACACGCTTCCTTTTTTTAAAGATGTATTTTTCTGCTTTTTCATGCTGTAATGGATAGACACAGCTCAAGGTAGACAGGGAGGGAGATATAAAGAGAGGAGACGGTCGGTTCGAACCCAAAAGCCGTAGCAGGAATGCCTTCACCCTCTCTTGCTGCTTTCATGTCTCTCCTTACACTGCAACATGCCTCAGTTACAGTACCGATTGGCTGTTATGGTTGTCTGAGTTTACATTTAAATTTAGTCATTTAGCAGACGCTCTTATCCAGAGCGACTTACAGGGTCATTCCCCCGAGGCAAGTAGGGTGAAGTGCCTTGCCCAAGGACACAACATCATTTGCACTGCCGGGGAATTGAACCAGCGACCTTCTGATTACTAGCCCGATTCCCTAACCGCTCAGCCACCTGACTCCCAGGTGTCGTCACTGCCTCCATGCCTTCTCTTCCCTTCCACAGAGGGGTAAGCTGGTGACCGCAGCCTCCAACAACACGGTCCAGATCCACACCTTCCCCGACGGCGACCCCGACGGGATTCTGACCCGGTTCACCACCCACGCCACTCACGTCTGCTTCAACGCGAGCGGATCCAGAGTGGCTGCGGGCTCCAGGTACTCCGGCAAAACACCACACCAGCAGAACCACTTCTGAATATCCCCGAGGAAGGTTCCTGATTGGTAAAAAAGAGGGAGGGAGGGAGGGAGGGAGGCAGGCAGGCAGGCAGGCAGGCAGGCCTGATGAGCAACACAATGACGTCTATTGAGCATTGTGATTTGAGTTAGTAGTGATAGAAGAGAAGAGACTAATGGATGTTTGTTTGCCTGTTTGACATGACGAAAATGGATTTCCTACATGCTCATGGTAATCCAGATCAGTAGATCAGCTATTGGACAGGCCGTTTTTTTAATCAACACCCTAGATCGAGGCTCAGGTCATTCGGTTTCATGTTGAGACAAGTCGTTTTTAGTGGTTGCAACAATTGTGCCTCCACTATAGAGTGGAATGATCATTGTACACAGTGTGTACAGAAAACAAATCTTTCGATTTGTTATTAGCCTTGGCTGGAGCTAGATATCGGTGTGCTGTAAGTATTGATTTACACTAACCAGGTATATGACTGAAATGAATGCCCAGGCCATGTCACCATATTGATAGAGCTATGCCCAGGCTGCTAATAGGCGCTGAAGTATTGATCGGTGGAAAACACAAGCAACCCGGGCTTGTTAAGGATTATTTGAAAGCTGTTCCGCTGATAGATTTCGGAAATGTTGTCAATTATGATTCACGGATTCATTAGTGGAAATTCCCCTCAAAATTGGACTGGCTCACCTCACCCACGCACCGTCTCCCTCGCTGACTGACTCCCTCTCCTGTGTTTGTCTCTCCCTCGCTGACTGACTCCCTCTCCTGTGTGTGTCTCTCCCTCGCTGACTGACTCCCTCTCCTGTGTGTGTCTCTCCCTCGCTGACTGACTCCCTCTCCTGTGTGTGTCTCTCCCTCGCTGACTGACTCCCTCTCCTGTGTGTGTCTCTCCCTCGCTGACTGACTCCCTCTCCTGTGTGTGTCTCTCCCTCGCTGACTGACTCCCTCTCCTGTGTTTGTGTGTCTCAGTGACTTCATGGTGAAGGTTGTGGAGGTGGCTGACAGTAGCCAGCAGAAGACTTTCCGGGGCCATGATGCACCTGTGCTGAGTGTGACCTTTGACCCCAAGGATGAGTTCCTGGTAGGAATCCTCGATTTTCATTTTCATGGTCACAAATCATGTGTCTGTTCTGAATAATGTTGTTTGGTTAAAATAAAAAATGTTAAGATATTCTTTGTCTGTGCCGATGATGACATTCACCGGAGTAGCTCCTCGTTAAGACAAATTGATTTTTATCTCTCCTTTCTCCCCTCTCTCTCCCCCTCTCTCCTCTCCCTCCCCCTCTCTCTCTCCCTCCCCCTCTCTCTCTCCCTCCCCCTCTCTCTCTTCTCTCCCTCCCCCTCTCTCTCTTCTCTCTCTCCCCCTCTCTCTCTCTCCCTCTCTCCTCTCCCTCCCCCTCTCTCTCTCCCTCCCCCTCTCTCTCCCTCCCCCTCTCTCTCTTCTCTCCTTCCCCCTCTCTCTCTTCTCTCTCTCCCCCTCTCTCTCTCTCCCTCTCTTCTCTCCCTCCCCCTCTCTCTCTCCCTCCCTCCTTCCCTCTCTCTCTCCCTCCCCCTCTCTCTCTCCCTCCCTCCCTCTCTCTCTCCCTCCCCCCCTCTCTCTCCCTCCCTCCCTCCCTCTCTCTCTCCCTCCCCCTCTCTTCTCTCCCTCTCTCTCTCCCTCTCCCTCCCTCTCTCTCTCCCTCTCTCTCTCTCTCCCTCCCCCTCTCTCTCTCCCTCCCTCTCTCTCTCCCTCCCTCTCTCTCTCCCTCCCCCTCTCTCTCTCCCTCCCCTTCTCTCCCTGTCTCCTTCCCCCAGGCCTCAGCCAGTTGTGATGGGTCTGTGGTCGTGTGGAACATTGAGGAGCAGGTAGCCACATCACATCATCATCATTGTTATTATTATTAACTGCTTGGTCTAAGTACATGGATTCATTCGTGGACTAGATCTGTTTGTTATTCCGTTGCAGTTCTAAAAGGAACTGTACTATGTGCCAATTCAGACTCAGATCACCAGCTGGCCTTTGCTCCAGAAGTCCAATGACGTCAGCAATGCCAAGTCCCTGTGTCGACTGGCCTGGCAGCCCGGATCAGCCAAGGTACAGCAACTCCAGCCCTGCTTAACCAGCACTTCTCTAATGAATATGTTATATCTGTAGTCTTATGAAGATCAAGTCAAGTGACTTGGTACGGTACACAACAACACAAAACCACCTTCCTCCCGGACCAGGGTGCTACACACACAAACACAGACACGCACCAGACTACACGTGTTTCTGAACTACACAGAACTGTTTCAGACCTACGCGTTTCTCCATGAAGCGCAGGTGCAACTGTATACAAGTTTTCGAGAATGTGTTTGTGTGTTTTTAGTTTCTGGCCGTTCCCGTGGAAACCAAAGTGCTGCTATACGAGAGGGACACCTGGTCTCATGTGAGCACCCTCACCGATGACCTCATCACACAGGTGAGGTCAAGGTCAACCTGGGCTTTGAGAAACCTTTAGGACAGTGACGCATGCTTTGGGACTCATGTTTGCTCTTAACCACGTATATTTAGTTACCTTTACGGGCCTAATGTAGGTTGTTATTGCAGCTGGTTTTTCCAGTAATTGTTTGGAAACTGTGAGGTGTTTGTCGGCTTACGAGTGTTGGTATACGCTCTTGCCTATAAGTAATCCATCACATGGAAAGGCTGGTTTGTTTTCTGTCAACCAACCATTTAAAATTCCTGTGTTAAAGCAAAGCTTGCCACGTAAACAGGTCAGGCTGTTTATTCCACCTTCCGTCTTACTCACTCTCTGTCTCTCTCTTGGTCTCTCTCTGTCTCTCTCTCTGTCTCTCGCTCTGTCTCTCTCCCTCTCCCTCTCTCTCTCTGTCTCTCTCTCACTCTCTGTCTCTGTCTCTCTCTCTCTGTCTGTCTCTCTCTCTGTCTCTGTCTCTCTCCCTCTCTCATTCTTCAGCCAATCAACGTGGTTGCCTGGTCGCAGTGTGGGAAGTTCTTGGCAGCTGGCAGTGTCGGAGGCTTGCTGACGGTCTGGGACGTGGAGACCAAGCTGTGTTTGGAGAGGTACCAGGCAACCGCCATTCAACATCCACCCAACATCCGCCCCGGAAACCTGCTGTGTGCCTGGCAGCGTGGTAGCCACGCTAGCATGCTAACACATCCTGCTGATGTCCTTACAGGCAGAAGCATGAGAAGGGCTTCACCGTGTGTGGGTTGGCCTGGCATCCCTCCGGCAACCAGCTAGCGTACACGGATACGGAGGGTTGCCTGGGCATGCTGGATGGTCTCTCCCCCTCTACCGCTGGCACCACGAAAGCCATGGTAACCGCCTGCCTACTATGGGATGTTTCTGACAGTGGTATCAGTGGTGTTGGAGCAATCAGGAGTTGAAGCGTCCCACATTTCTAGTCGTCTGATTTAAACAAACGTGTTGTGAAGACGCTTCCCGCTTTGGCTTCTCTCCAGCAGGCGGCGCCCAGCGAGGCCAAGGAGTACGACGACCTGTTTGACGACGATGATGACGACAGAGTCCTGGACGAAGGCGCCAGCGACACGCGCTCTCCTTCCAAGAACGCTCGCGTCGCTGGGGCCGGCGAGGACGAGGATGACGACCTCATGCCCGCCACGGGGCGCGCGCGGAACCGCGCTGCGTTCCTGGAGGACGACAACTCTCGAGGTGAGGGGGCGAGGGGGGCGGGACTTCACCTCCTCCTCTTGAGGAAGCTGATTCAAAGGCTGACATGGCTGGAGGTTGAGGATCGTTTCAGGAAGAGAGTGAGGTGGGTCAGGCTGTTGGAGGCATTCATGATGAGAGGGTAGAAGCTGCACAAACCTCGGTGGGTAGGATCAGTGAGGGCGTAAGTGTGTGTCTGACAGCCTGACAGGAGTCAGGTGGCTGAGCGGTTAGGGAATCGGACTAGTAATCTGAAGGTTGCCAGTTCGATTCCCGGCCGTGCAAAATGACGTTGTGTCCTTGGGCAAGGCACTTCACCCTACTTGCCTCGGGGGGAATGTCCCTGTACTTACTGTAAGTCGCTCTGGATAAGAGCGTCTGCTAAATGACTAAATGTAATGTAAATGTGTTGCTCTAAGCATATGAAAAGACCAGGCTAAAAACACCCAGTCATGCTAACGTGGTTCAAAGTTCTCCAGACAGACGGAGAGGCAGCCAAAAGAAGAATAAATCGGTCTTTTTTTAAATTGAAAACTCTTCTCTCTCAGTCAAGGTCCCTTCTCTTTGCTCTGTTGTAAACCCTCCAGTTGAAGTCCCTTCTCTTTGCTCTGTTGTAAAGCCTCCAGTTGAAGTCCCTTCCCCAACACGTGTCTCTGTCTGTCCCAGATGCTGGCTCTCTGAAGCTGGGTGTGGATGCGTTTGCAGAGGATGATGATGCTGGGAGCACCACAGCGCCCCTCTCAGCCCAGGCCGCGCCCCCCAGGCCGCTGTACCACGGGCCCATGCCCACCCCGCCCCAGAAGGCCTTCCAGCCTGGCTCCACCCCTGCACACCTCATGCACCGCTTCATGGTAACACACACACACACACAACCCCGCTGAAACATAGTTTCCCAGAGATTACGATTTGTCTAGGACCAAAATATCTGTAGTCAGTCATTTATTCTGGGCGAAGGCCCTCACTGTTTTGGTGCAATAACCCTTTATTACTGTGTGCCAAAGTCAAAGTGAAAAGGCATGCACCTAACAACATGCACGCAAAGTTTAAAAGTAACCAACAAACTAGTCCCCCCCTCCCATCGCTCGCTCCTCATGCCGCGTCAGATGTGGAACTCGGTGGGGATCGTGCGCGGCTACAACGACGACCAGGACAACGCCATCGACGTGGAGTTCCACGACACGTCCGTCCACCACGCCATCCACCTGACTAACTCCCTGGGCCACAGCGTGGTGGACCTGTCCCAGGAGGCCGTGCTGCTGGCCTGCCCCGGCACTGAGGAGCTGGCCAGGTACAGCTCTCCTCTCTCCTCCTCCTCTCTCCCTCTCTCTCTCTCTCTCTCGCTCTCGCTCCTCCTCTCTCTCTCTCTCTCTCTGTCTCTCTCTCTCTCTCTCTCTCTCTGTCTCTCGCTCTCTGTGTCGCCGCACTCTCACCGGAGCAGTACAGCAGCGCCAGGAGGAATTCTGGGTAACGGGATTTTAAAGCTCCACCAAGTCATCTTTAGAGGGAACAGATTGAGACATGTGTTTAGTAATGGTTGGAGTACTGGAGTTCTGATTGATGAGGTGTCGTTGACGCTGGTGGTGTTCCTAGTCGCAGGCAGGGTGAGCAGAGTTCCAGCCCACCTCTGTCTTCTCTTCTGTCTTTTACTTCATCCTTTTTTATACCTTTCCCCCAATCTCTTGTTCTCTCTCTCATTCTCTCTCTCTCCCCGCCTTCTCTCTCTCCACAGTAAGCTCCAGTGCCTGCACTTTGCGTCGTGGGACACCAACAAAGAGTGGCTGGTGGACCTTCCTCCGGGTGAGGATGTGCGTGCGGTGTGCCTGGGGCAGGGCTGGGCGGCGGCAGCCACCAGCGCCCTGCTGCTCCGCCTCTTCTCCATCGGGGGCGTCCAGAGGGAGCTGCTCTGCCTGCCGGGGCCCGTGGTCTGCATGGCGGCCCATGGGGAACAGCTGCTGCTAGCATACCACAGAGGTAGGGGACCCTGGTGCCCACACACACACAGTCAAGGCTCTTCCTGTGTCTAAGGCTGGAACTGTGTGTGTGTGTGTGTTGTCAGGTACCGGCTTCGACGGAGAGCAGGCGTTGGGGGTGCAGCTGCTTCAGTTGGGCCTCAGGAAGAGACGGGTCATACATGGAGAGCCACTCCCACTCTCCAGGAGGTCTCACCTGTCCTGGCTCGGCTTCACCGCCGAGGGTGAGTCAGCACACACACAGGAGACACTGGCTTCCCATACACGGACTGGGGTGAACCCCAGATTCCCATCCTCCTGTGCTGGGAGAGTCAGACTAGGCTTGGTTTACAAGCGTGTGGTCCAGGGTGTGGATGTTGATCAGGCTGTGTTGTGGTCGGTCCTCCAGGAACGCCGTGTTACACTGACTCTGAGGGCGTGGTGCGCCTGCTCAATCGCTCCCTGGGGAACACCTGGGTCCCCGTGTGCAACACCCGGGACAGCTGCAAGGGCAAGTCGGACCACTACTGGGTGGTGGGCGTGCATGAACACCCCCAGCAGCTCCGGTGAGCCACCCCACCCTCCCTCCCACTCTCCCCCACCCTCCCTCCCACTCTCCCCCACCCTCCCTCCCACTCTCCCCCACCCTCCCTCCCACTCTCTCCAGCATCCCTCTCCCCCACCCTCCCTCCCACTCTCCCCCACCCTCCCTCCCACTCTCCCCCACCCTCCCTCCCACTCTCCCCCACCCTCCCTCCCACTCTCCCCCACCCTCCCTCCCACTCTCCCCCACCCTCCCTCCCACTCTCTCCAGCATCCCTCTCCCCCACCCTCCCTCCCACTCTCCCCCACCCTCCCTCCCACTCTCCCCCACCCTCCCTCCCACTCTCCCTCACCCTCCCTCCCACTCTCTCCAGCATCCCTCTCCCCCACCCTCCCTCCCACTCTCCCTCACCCTCCCTCCCACTCTCTCCAGCATCCCTCTCCCCCACCCTCCCTCCCACTCTCCCTCACCCTCCCTCCCACTCTCTCCAGCATCCCTCTCCCCCACCCTCCCTCCCACTCTCCCTCACCCTCCCTCCCACTCTCTCCAGCATCCCTCTGACATCCTGACTGTTCTGAACAGGATGTTGACTGTTCTGAACAGGATGTTGACTGTTCTGAACAGGATGTTGACTGTTCTGAACAGGATGTTGACTGTTCTGAACAGGATGTTGACTGACAGTGCTGCCCCGCCCCCAGGTGTATCCCTTGTAAGGGATCCAGGTTCCCTCCCACGCTCCCCCGGCCGGCTGTGGCCGTCCTGCCCTTCAAGCTGCCCCTGTGTCAGACCGCCACAGAGAAGGGGCTGATGGAAGTACGGCCACTCACCCCAAAAATATATACACACACACACACACACACGTTAAGATTCACACAAATACACTTCAGGTAGCAGAGGTGGACTACAAACGACTGTTCTTGTCTGCCTCGATACCCTCCCCTCCTCCTCCTCTCCTCCTCTCCTCACTCCTCCCTCGCTCTTCCTCCTTCCTCCCTCACTCCTCTCCTCCAGGAGCAGTACTGGCGCTCGGCGCTCCTACACAACCACTATGACTTCCTGTCGTCCTGCGGCTATGAGGTGGACGAGGAGGGCCAGAGCCAGTCCCAGAAGGAACAGCAGGAACTCCTCATGAAGATGTTTGCTGTGAGTCTTCCTCCTCTTCCTCCTCCTCTTCGTCTCAGTCTCAGACCTTGTATGAACTGTGTGTGTGTGTGTGTGTCCCA
Source organism: Osmerus eperlanus (assembly GCF_963692335.1). Classification (NCBI taxonomy): domain Eukaryota; kingdom Metazoa; phylum Chordata; class Actinopteri; order Osmeriformes; family Osmeridae; genus Osmerus; species Osmerus eperlanus. The sequence continues at coordinate 1,926,434 of NC_085038.1, forward strand.
GCTGTCCTGTAAGCTGGACCGTGAGGTCCGCTGCGTGGAGCTTGCTGAGCTCATGACCCAGAGCGTGGTGACGCTCGCCATCCGCTACGCCTCGCGTTCCCGACGCATGGCCCTGGCCCAGCGCCTCAGCGAGCTCGCCCTGGAGAAGGCCAATCAGCTGCAGGGGGAGGAGCCAGAGGAAGAAGAGGAGGAGCAGTACAGCAGCGCCAGGAGGAATTCTGGGTAACAGGGTTTTAAAGTTCCACCAAGTCATCTTTAGAGGGAACAGATTGAGACATGTGTTTAGTAATGGTTGGAGTACTGGAGTTCTGATTGATGAGGTGTCGTTGACGCTGGTGGTGTTCCTAGTCGCAGGCAGGGTGAGCAGAGTTCTAGCCGCCACCACAGCACCAGAGAAACCCAGGAGGAGGAGGAGGAGGAGGAGAGTCAGGATGGACAGATGGACACAGAGGAAGCTGCAGGGAACAGGAGGCAGGGTAGGTTCATCCACTCACTTCTCTCATCCTCTCCTTTATTTTGGAGTTTTCTTACTTTCTTTTAGTTTTTCTCTTTCTTGCTGAGGAAATGAGCAGGCTGTTTATTTGGGGATTCTGTGTAGAGACGTCTACTTTCGAAAGACTTAAGGGTGTGTGTTGTGTCCTTGTAGGTCTGAATCCATTCGCCAAAGGAGCGACTTTATCCCCCGAGAAACCCAGTCTGAATCCTGGTCAGTGCCCACAGCTGCGGTCATCATCCCAGATCCTCAGGTCCCACTGTCCTGCCTGCTTTAGATGGGTCGGTATCAATCTCTGCTGAAGCCTGAAAATGACCATTCATTTTAATCAGATTTGTTGGAGCAGAGAAACATCTAGAACAAGCTGGGCAGTGGGACCTGAGGACCTGGTTTGAAGATCTGCATTCTGTATCCTCTGCCATGGAGAAGTCCTTGTGTTTTGTGTGAAAGCAACGCACCAGTCTGGTGTCTGACTGGACCACATTACTGATGTTGATTTGGTTTCTCTTACAGTGAGCAAGGAAGGTCGAGTGAATCCCTTCAAGGTGAGTCCCTCTGCGACCTGATCAGCTGATGGCTTCAGATACTGATCTGACCTTTGACACCTAGTCACCCCCTTCCCGAGCCCATGGGGGCCCATGTGACCTTTATCCTTACGTCTGATTGGTGGGTAACCACGCTCTCCTCTAGGTGTCGGAGGCGGGTAAGTCCCCGGGTTTGTCGGGTCAGCCCAGGGTCGCCAGCATCCTGGACAGCATGAGCTCATCCAGCAGGAAGCCCTCTCCTCTCCTGGGCTCTGGAGGGAAGCAGGGCAGGACCACTGTCCTCAAACCTCTGGCACCCAGAGCCAAGACCAAGGTGTGAGCCTGGACCAGGGAACTGCTCCTCCATCCTACACAGAATAGACTTGTTTTCCAACATTTGTTCAATGGATGTTCACGATAGAAGTTACTGATGCTATCTAGAAAACAGGAGTGCATGCTTAAACATGGCTGTTTTCTTCTAGACCCAGTCGACACTGCTACATATGACAGCCCCCAAAGCAGCCAATAAGAAGTCGTTGGAGGAGAGGGAGCCGGCTGTGGATAGGCTGAGAAAGCCAGAAGCTCCGCCTCCGGCCTCCCCAGAAGAGAATGTGGAGAATAACAAGTAAGAGGCTCCGCCCATGTTGGCTGTGTCCATGTATGATGTGGCTATATGTAACGTGTGTGTGTGTGTGTGTGTGTCAGGCCGAAGACAGGCTTCCAGCTGTGGCTGGAGGAGAACAGGAAGAGCATCATGGCAGAGCATCCTGACCTGGAGGAGACTGGGGTCATCAAGGAGGCCATGGGGCGCTTCAGGACCCTGTCTGCTGACGACCGCACGGTACCAACCGCATGTGTGTGTGTGTGCGCGTCCTTGTTTTGAGGAAGAGTGGATGACACTTCACACAGCTCCTAAAGGTGGGGAGGGGGGGGGGGGGGGGGGGACTCTAGATGCCTGTTGCTTGGGAACCATACCTGAGGATATTAGGCAGGTAGGGCACAAAGCATTGATCTTATGGTAATGTTGCTAAAGTGGTTGTGTGTGAGTATGAGAGGGGAGCGTTAAGGGATGAATATACCGCAGGTTAGCAGAGGTGTGTGTAGTGTTTGAGAGGGGAGGGATGCGTGATTTCTATGGGGTTGGGGGGTTTGGGGGTTGTGTGTGTGTGTGTGTGTGTGTGGGCAGGAGAGGAGGTGGTAAGTGGGGCTCAGACACTGGCCTCTGCACCCTCCCTCTCTCTTTCCCTCCCTCACTCTCTCCCTCCCTCTCTCCCCCTGCTTGTGAGTCATCCCTGCTTCATTACGACCACAGCTTTTGTTTCTGCTTGTAAAACACAAGGTAGGAAGACTGGCGGCTTCAACGAACGCAGCCTGTCAATAGTGATTATACAAAACAGGATGCAATTTAAACCGTGTGTGTGTGTGTGTGTGTGTGCGCGCGTGGCAGGCAAAGATGAGATTGGAGTCTGTGTGTGTGTGTGTATATATTTATATTTTTTTTACAAACAGTATTTATTGGTTTTGTGTGTGTCTAAAAACTGAACATATATAATGTATTTTTTTTTTCTTGTAGTCCTGGACAGAGAGAGCCAAAGGTCAGTGTGGTGAAGCTGTAGAGCAGAAGAAAAGGAAACGAGAGGAGGAGGAGAGACGGGCAGAGGGGAACACGCAGAACGAGGCAGAGGAGGAGGAGGGCAGCGCTAAGAAGAAGAAGTCCTCAGATCCCTCAGCCAAGCTGTCGGCGTTCGCTTTCAACAAAAACTAGCACCAGCTCTCCCTTAAGCTCTTCATTTTTCAGTCGTTTCTTTTCCAGAAAGGCAAATATCGCCTGTGTTTTATGACAGAAAAGTTATGAATGAATGTATTAGCTGTTATTCAGTGTTTTATCAGGGCACAGACCCTGTCTGGTTAGCATGCGTGAGCTTACGTGCCAGTGAATCATTTCTCTTTCAGTCTGCTGAAGGGACTGGATGCATCTCACCGATTTCTATCGAAGCAAAATATTCAAGGCACTTGTAATTAGCATGTTGAAGCCGCCAAGAACGGCATGTGCTAATTCTCAGACATCCCAACTGTTTTAATAAGGATGTGCAATGCATACAAAACATTGAAAACATATTTTATATATTTTTTTTTTCAGATTTTGAAAGTGTTTCAAATGTATTTTTCTGTCATACCTGTTATACTAAATAAACTTCATATGAACATGTTGAGTCTCTGGGTCCTGGCCTGGAAGTATTTTAGCATTTATAATAATTGACTCAGATTTTTCATTCAAGGACCAGACTCTTTTTTTTTTTACACATTAGTTAATGTTATTGCCGTTAAAGCAGCATTAAGGCTCATACACAGGTTTTGTGTTTTGTATAAATAAATTATAATTTCACTTTTAAATCAGGTGAGGTTAAAGAAGTGGGGTAATGTGACATGTGCCAAATCGTTTTTTGCATCCGCCTAGAGAGCATGACGCACTGAACACGAATAACCAATGGCAGCTCTGGGAGGTTATTCCCCGATTATAAATGTTGGACCTGCCTGTCGGAGATGTGTGCTTCTAGGACTTTAAAGCTGACAGTTCAGACGAGAACACGAAAATAACTGCGATTAAATACACTTTTCATCGAAAATTGAACTATCTGAACTATGGAACGCACAAAACAGAGTCAGTTAAATCAAAATAAAAAGCAAACTGACAGTTCTAACGATACTATCAACGGACACTTTGAAGGGTTGTTGACAAATTCGAGCCGGACTCCGGTTCCTCCGGGGATGAGCGGTGAATCCAGTTCACGCACATCTTCGGTCATGGAGAGTTGGAGAGAAGAGCGCACCCGAAGTATTGAAGACAACGAGATGAACTTGCCGAGTTTGGCGGCCGCATACACCACCATTCTCAGGGGACTCGGGGAAGACCCGCAGAGACAGGGACTTCTAAAAACTCCATGGAGAGCGGCCACCGCTATGCAGTTTTTCACCAAAGGCTATCAGGAGAAAATCATTGGTGAGTTATTTTCTATTCGTGGGGGTGATAGTCTATTCGGAGAAATGCCTGAGATCCACAGGTGATAATCTAGGATTACATTTAGTTACATATTTATATTTTCATCCCAATAAAATGAAAAGAAATCCCATAGACGTTCAGTGTAGCCTAACAAATATGTAAAATGGTATTTATCTTATTTGTAATAATGTTATCCGTTAAATCGGGTAGACGGTTTTTCAGTTTTTCATGGACATTTCAACATTTATGAACTAACAACTGTTTTCCCTCTTTAATAGCTATCTTACACTCCTTAAGCACAAACATATGTGGTGGAGCTGCTTTCAAGACAAGCATGCCTAGAAAGAGTAATGCATTCAATCTCTGTCTGCTTGATCTGTTCTAATCCAGTATGGTTTTATACTCCAGCATACAGTGACTGTATCAGTTACTTGCAGTCCCTTGGTTCTGCATATGACTAGATGAAAGCAGACCAGAACTAGTCAAGACCTTAATGATCCTGATGCCTCCATGGTCAGGAGTCCATTCGGGTCCCAGGGGTGACACGCATGTGGGGCCAATTCTCCACGCTCCAGCCTGGTTCTGTGTTGGGTGCTGTTCCTCACACTCCCTCACAGAAAAACAACCCTGCACTCTACGTCACCCCCTCCTTCCTCCCTCGCTCCCCCACCTCTCCCTCCTTCCTCCCTCGCTCTTTCCCTCCTCCCCTCCCCCTCCCTCACTCTCTCCCTCCTCCTCTCCCTCCCCCCTCCTCTCCTTCTCCCTCCCTCGCTCCGCCACCTCTCCCTCCCTCCTCCCTCGCTCTCTCCCTCCTCCCCTCCCCCTCCCTCACTCTCTCCCTCCTCCTCTCCCTCCCCCCTCCTCTCCTTCTCCCTCCCTCGCTCCGCCACCTCTCTCTCCCTCCTCCCCTCCCCCTCCCTCACTCTCTCCCTCCTCCTCTCCCTCCCCCCTCCTCTCCTTCTCCCTCCCTCGCTCCGCCACCTCTCCCTCCCTCCTCCCTCGCTCTCTAACTCCTCCCCTCCCCCTCTTTCACTCTCTCCCTCCTCCTCTCCCTCCCCCCTCCTCTCCTTCTCCCTCCCTCGCTCCGCCACCTGTCCTTCCTCCCTCGCTCCCCTACCTCTCCCTCCCTCGCTCTCTCCTTCCTCCCCTCCTCTCCTTCCTCCCCTCCCCCCTCCTCTCCCTCCTCCCCTCCCCCAATGGTCCATCTGGAGTTGGTTTCATGGTGGGGGTGCTCCTGTAATGGAATGTGATTTTGTGCTTTCCGTGGTGTTCTGTCTGACTGAAACAGTCGGCATCCGACACAACAACAATCCCAGACTAGGATCCTGGTTTACCTACTGGACATTTGTACCTTCTCACCAGTCAGACACTCACATAATAACATATCCATTTAGTAGCTGTTTTTAACCAGAGCGTCATACTGTGCAGGGGGATTGGAACCTGCAACCTCTTGATCTGCTGTCAAAAGCTTTAACCATTGAGATGTACCTTCTGCTGAAACGTGAACTCTGTAACCTGCACTAGTGTTCAGCTGTCCTCTCCTGTTTGTTCATTGGGTATCGTTTGCACCACCCCCTTTTCTTTGCAAAACCATTGGAAGGAAAAGCAAAACTGTAAGACTTATTTTCCTGTGGATATTTTACTTCCCATCACTAATTATACATTTGATTCATGTCTGTTTGAATCCGTGGTCAGGTAACAGGTTTAGGTTTACATGAAATGATTAGTGAGGCGTGTGCGCAGGCCTGCGGCAGGGCCTGGGTTTGTGTTCATGTGCACTTTGTAGAGTGACTCACCAATGAGGACCTCGGGCAGACAGTGCAGGAAGTAACTGTGGATGATGCAGTAGCAACTGGCAGGAGGTCCGCTTCCTCACACACACACACACACACACACACACACACACACATACAGACACACACAGAACTCTGGCCACTCATCTAATAAGATGTTGTATCCTCACATGTAGTGTTTTATTTTCACTCCCCCTCCCAGTGGGTGCTAATGCTACTGTCATCACGTGAGGCCCGCCCCCCTCCCTCAGACCTCCAAGGGGTCATTAGGGTCTGGGTTGATGCCCCTGGGAGGGGGGGGGGGACGGGGGACAGAGCAGAGGCCACAGTACCACTGCATCCTTTGTAGTCCAACATTTAATTTGTGAAGTAACCATAGTGATGTGTGTGTGTTTGCGAGAAAAGGAGAGAGAAACAGAGAGAGGGACTTGAGAAAAAGCTGATTTGATTGTGTGTGATGCGTTAGTGTGTATTTATGGGTTAGTGTGTGTGTGTTCTGTGCTGAACAGATGCTGCCTTCAGGTTGGTGACATAAACTAGGGTGATGCTCCATCCATCAGCGATGCATGGCTGGAAACACAGACACACACAGACACACACAGACACACACAGACACACACACACACCACTGGCCAAAGCACATTAGCAAACAGCTGTAGTGGAAATCCAAACATCACCACTGTTCCTTTAAGTACTGGTGGAGAGTTGCATTCAAAAGGAAACTTTTTTTTTTTTTTTAAGAAGAGATTTTTATCTCGAGAAAAACAAATTAGAAACTGATAAAAGAACCACATTATGAATTCACAGAATTTCGAGTGGAAGGTTGTTAGAACCTGCTTCATCTGCTTGTGAAACCCTTCCTGGGTTCAGCTCACTGCAACCTGGAAGGCTTATCTTGTTGGTATAGTAAATGACCTCATTGCCGTAAAGATCTAATTGTCAGTACACACAGACACACACTCAGAAGACACATCACAATTGCACCCAGAAGCAACAAGTTGGACCGTACGGCGCGTTACCACGGTAACGCCCCCCTCACCCCACCCTACAGATAGACAGTCAGGAAATTAAAAAGGCCGTCAAACAAAAAGGCGGCGCACTGCCACAAACCGATAAAGCGTGATTTATTTGAGCAACGATATGAGTTCTGAGCAACATTTTTATTTTTATTTTTTATAAATAAAAACAGGAAGAGGGTATGGGCCCAAATATAATTACTGTGTTTGGGAGAGAGGGAGAGGGAGAGGGAGAGGGAGAGAGAGAGACGAATCAAGCAGGATGGAGAGAGTGATTAGGGTCGTGCCTGTAGGTCTGTTCTGCTGTCTTTTGCTGTCTGTAGCCCACGCCACCTCAGCTCTCCACTCATCCATCTCTGCCTCTCTCTTTCTCTCTCCCTGTCTCTCTCTCTCTCTCTGCCTCTCTCTTTCTCTCTCCCTGTCTCTCTCTCTCAGATGTTTTGAACGACGCCATATTCGACGAGGACCACGATGAGATGGTGATAGTCAAGGACATCGACATGTTCTCCATGTGTGAGCATCACCTTGTGCCCATCTTTGGAAGGGTAGGACTCTTCCTCACACACACACACACACACACATCCTCGGTCACTGGTCACGTGAGACTTGACTGATCCACGATACCCCGGGGCAGATAAAAGCCTTGTCAGATCTCTAATTGAGCATGACTGTGATTAAACATCTGTGGATGACCAGAAGAAGCCATCGAGATAAACTCAAATCACATTTGTTTTGAGTTCCCAGATATACAGTCACCACTAGTCATACCCAGGTTTGACATTTAGGGCTGTCCATCCTCCCTCTATCCCTCCATCCCTCCATCCTCCCTCTATCCCTCCATCTCCCCCTCCTCCCCCATCCCTCCATCTTCTGTCCGCAGGTGTTTGCCATTTAAGACAAAAGAGCCTTGACAATCCCTTTCACCGACAAAATGGGCAGTGATGATAGACAATGTTGATCACAAGCTACCAAAACTCCCCCACGCGAGCACACACACACGCGGAGAGAGTGTTTGTGTGTGCTAGTGGTGTGTGTGTGTGTGTGTGGTTCTCCACTCCCTGGCAATAGCTCCTTGTTGTCGTCACAAGCGCGTCCTCTTATCCCCGCTCTCATCTCTCATCCTTCCTCCCCCTCACTCACTCACTCACTCACTCACTCACACACACAAACACACCATAATGACTCACCCATATCTCCTAACCACCGGTGTCAGGAAAGCACCCCCTCCCCTCCCCCCTCAGTGTTTCCCCCCTCCAGCATGCCTGACCGCCGTCCAGACAGTCGGGGGGACAGTTTTTAATAATGCTTTTAGTGTCTGTCATTCATACACAACTGAACCTGTTCATCGGCTGGTATTCTCTCACTATGAAGGCCATTGTTTGGCTTCGGAGTGGCGTCTAAATGACACTTGTTACATGTGAAAGCAACTCACATCCTCTAAAGACGAGGACATGCACACCATCGCTGGTGACGTGCTGTCTAACCCTAAAATATATTTTTATCTGCCCGAGAGTCACGAGTTCAGATGGTTATCTACCTCACCAGAGCTGCTAGAAGGGAACCGGGACTGGAGCCATGAGAGTTCAACAGCAGTCATTTCATATGACATTATCACAACAGAGCACAAACAGAGAGAGAGAGAGAGAGAGAGGGGGGGGGGGAGAGAGAAAGAGAGGGAGGGGGGAGAGAGAGAGAGAGAGAGGGGAGAGAGAGAGAGAGGAGAGAGAGAGACAGGGGAGAGAGAGATGGGGACAGACAGACAGAAGGACAGAGACAGAGAGAAAAATATAGATCGAGAGGAAGAAGGCGAGGAAAGATCCTCGCACGCATGTTGCCGCTGCCCTTTCTCTTGGCCTGTCATCAAATTGCTGCTGACATTTGAGTGGAGAAGGAAGAGGTGGGGGGGGGGGGGGGTTGGCCCTCCAGTCATTCACAGTAGCAGCTCACCAGCTGCTCAGCCTCTCCTCCTCTCCTCTCCTACCTCTCATGTGCTGCCTATCCACCATCCATCCATCCATCCATCCTGCCGCCTTCCCTGCGCTCCTCCCCTTCCATGGCCCCCAGATCATGTCTTTTTTTGGTCTTCCAAATGTATGACTCATCTCTTTCTCTCTCTCTCTCCTCTTCACCTGGCATGGTATAATGCACGATTTGACCAGTTTTCCACAGACTGATGCAAACGGTTTGGGTGGCATGATCCACCTGAGATCATGCCACCATCACAGACGTGGGAGTGCGTTACTGCTGGATCTGCTCAGCAGGACTGTGGTTATCTCCGCCCGCACACTCATCAACAGGTGACAGGGTTGAGTAAAGTTGTGTCTCCTTTGCAGGTCCACATTGGTTACCTCCCCAACAAGAGGGTTCTGGGACTCAGCAAACTGGCCAGGTACGATGACCCCAGGGTTCACCTGAACCTCACTGTTCCACAGTCTGTACCTGTACCCCAGCGTCCCTCAGACAGGACTGTGGCTTCACACAGGGTGTCCCAGACAACATGCATCCTCCACTGATACCTATTTTAAATGGTTTGATATAGTGTTAACAAGTTCGTATGGGTGTTCCTTGAAGCCATGCTGAATGGACAGCTTATTGAGGCCCGTGTAAGCTGATTATCAGGTGTGTGTTTAAGTGACAGCCAGTCCAGTCTGAATACCTGACCCTAATACTTACAGATTAGTCCTTTCACTTAACCATCGCAACCATCTGGAGCTACAACAGAATCATAGTCACTCGCCAAACACACCACTCCCCAAAGACCAACAGCACCTCTCCCACACACCCACAGAATCTCATTTGGGTGATTGACAGCGTGCATTCTTACAGGAAAATAGTTTTTCGTCCCCGTTACAGAACGTTCCACACGCAAAGTAGCGCCCCTCCCTTCTGAAAAGCCTTTCTCTCTGATGATAGTACAGCGGCAGCAGCTTTCTTACTGGGACTAGTTGCGTCCTTTCAGCTAAACCTGCTCTTATCTCCTCGGTTGGGTGGCATTTGGTGCAGCGATAGGTCAGGTGCTCGGAGAGTGGACAAGCTCGGGAAAGAGGGGGGGGGGGAGGGGCCAAAGGTGAAGGCATCGCAGAGTGTCACGCCAGGGCGACCTTGCGTTCCTGTGGACTCAGGGAGAAGGTTATTTACAAAATATCTGGGATGAAAGAGACCCTGGTGCGCGCACGCACACACACGCGCGCACACACACACACAGCCTGATCTTTGTGTTCTTGCGTCTCTGTGAGAATTTCAAGTAAAATCCTCTTTGTCCCTCTTAAACCTTTCTCTGCCACACTCCAAAGCTGCACTCCTTTCCTGATTTAATGAGCTGCCCCCCTCCCCTCCTGCCCCCCTCCTTCCCCCCTCCCCTCCTGCCCCCCTCCCCTCCTGCCCCCCTCCTTCCCCCCTCCCCTCCTCCCCTCCTGCCCCCCTCCCCTCCTTCCCCCCTCCCCTCCTCCCCTCCTGCCCCCCTCCTTCCCCCCTCCCCTCCTGCCCCCCTCCTTCCCCCCTCCCCTCCTCCCCTCCTGCCCCCCTCCTTCCCCCCTCCCCTCCTGCCCCCCTCCCCTCCTGCCCCCCTCCCCTCCTCCCCTCCTGCCCCCCTCCTTCCCCCCTCCCCTCCTGCCCCCCTCCCCTCCTGCCCCCCTCCTTCCCCCCTCCCCTCCTCCCCTCCTGCCCCCCTCCTTCCCCCCCTCCCCTCCTGCCCCCCTCCTCTTATCTCCGCAGGATCGTGGAGATCTACAGTCGCAGGCTGCAAGGTACAGACAGGTGTACGGACAGGTGTTTTCGATGAGGCTGACCCAGACTCACCGGCCATCTGTTCAGATCACGAGCCGTTCAGCTCTGTGTTAGTGTCAGCAGACTTCCTGTTCCTCTGGAACTCTTCTGTGTCTGTGGTGGTGTCTGTGGTGGTGTCTGTGATGGTGTCTGTGGTGGTGTCTGTGGTAGTGTCTGTGATGGTGTCTGTGATGGTGTCTGTGGTGGTGTCTGTGGTGGTGTCTGTGGTGGTGTCTGTGATGGTGTCTGTGGTGGTGTCTGGTGGTGTCTGTGGTGGTGTCTGTGTCTGTGTGTTTGCTCTCGGTCGTCGAGCGCGTCAGTCAACCTTGCTCCTCTCCCCACCATGTTTGTCTTTCTGTTTCTTTCAGTTCAAGAGCGGTTGACCAAACAAATTGCCGTGGCGATCACTGAAGCTCTGCAGCCTGCTGGGGTCGGAGTTGTTATTGAGGCAACGTAAGTCCACCACCGCCCTCCCCCCTCACACACACACACACACACACACTCCCCGACCTGATAGGTCTCTCAAATATATCTGGTGTAACATACACAAGATCAACGCAGTGCTGAGGTCAGAGCTACTGAGCAGAGTGTTGGGATCCATCCTCACGGAAAGATAAGCCTGTGGTGAACGTGTTACTGTATCACCTCTACACGTATCTGACGAGGAATCCAAGCAAGGCTTTGACTCTCTCTTTCTCTCCCCCTCTTCCCCCTCCTCCTGTCCTCCCCCTCCTCCTCCTCCGCCTCCTCTCTGCTTCCTCCTCTCTCCCTCCTCCTCTCTTCCCCCTCCTCCTCCTCCTCTCCTCCCCCTCCTCCTCTCTCCCTCCTCCTCTCTTCCCCCTCCTCCTCCTCCTCCTCCTCTCCTCCCCCTCCGCCCTCCTCTCTCCCTCCTCCTCTCCTCCCCCTCCTCCTCTCTCCCTCCTCCTCTCTCCCTCCTCCTCCCCTCCCCCTCTCCAGTCACATGTGCATGGTGATGAGAGGGGTGCAGAAGATGAACAGCAAGACTGTGACCAGCACCATGTTGGGGGTGTTCAGGGAGGATCCCAAGACACGGGACGAGTTTCTCACCCTCATCCGGAGCTGAATACGACCCCTCACCTCACACATGGCTGGCCGATCCACCCCCCCCGCCCCCCCCCCCGCCCCCCCCCCTCCCTGGAACCTGCTAGGAGCCTGGCTCCACAGGCAGCCGTTGTGTGTGTGTGTGTGTGTGTGTGAGAGACCGTGTGCATGGGTATGTGCCACTCCTCTAAATCCTCTGCTTGAAATGACCCACTGTCGCCGTTACGATGGTGTAAAGTCAGTACTGCCGACTGTGCAGACCTGCCGGTCTGTCAGGTGACACAGTCCCAAAGAAAACCCCCCTGAATAGGCCCGAGGGTTTCTGTGATTAAGATCAGACGTTTCTGTTTCAAGGATCTGACCCCAACATCCATCTCCGATCCCGTCAACCACATTTAAGGATATATTTTTGTTATGAATCGAAGCAATCATTTTAGCTTTCAAAGCCATTATAGTAAATAGCAGACTATCAGCTCATAGATATTTCATAAAGTATGAGCTGACCTGTTGTTGGTCACATTCAGTCTCTCTCCCCTAGCCCCGTATTGCCCAGTCCAATCTGTGTCCTGGTCATGGTATTCTGGGGTGTCTTTGATCGAAGGACATTCTGGGTTGTACTGTGAGTAAGGATACTTAGGATTGTAGCAAACAATCGTTCATTTAGTCCAGAGCTAAATTCACACTTGAATCCTTACGTCCCTAACCCCTACACAAACAGGACACGGAGCTGTTTGATGTGGTCATCCCTCCCTTTTCCAAGATGGCCCCTATCTGTAACATATGCTTGTAACTGAAGTCTAGATGTTGGTGAACCTGTAGGTGTTTAGAATCTGTAGCTTATTGTATTTTTTCCTTGAAATGTCCTTTGGATTTTGGCATACCCACTCGCAGCCTTACTGTTAAGTGTAAACTAAAGAAAAGAACCTCCATATTCTGAAAGACGACGAGGCGGAATTAAACGAGGCGCATGTAAAGTAAAACACGTTCCTCGGTGAAGGACAGGGAGATTCCTTTGGCCTCTCATCTCATGGCAGAGAAGCCTGTAAGTTCGGATGTTGTTCTACATGTTTACTTATGTCTAAAATGTGTTCCTATATCTTTTTAAATGTCTAACACATGCAGGCGATCTATTTTAATTGACAGTACAGTATTGCTACATGTCTGTCGTCGGTATAGTATTTGCATCGTCGGTCTTCAGTGTGTGAATCTGTTGTTTTTCAGATAATTTTCTGGTCATGAGTTTAAGCAAACATAACATGAGACATGCACATTATAAAATATTTTGTGTGCTGTTGTGATATATATATTATGTGCAAACGTGAGTACACTTTTACGTATTGATGATATAACAGAACGAATCATGGGAGATTTCCTGCCTGCAACACTAGAGTGTGTGTGTGTGTGTGTGTGTGTGTGGGGGTACAGTACTTTGACGGACAGATGGGGAAAAGATGATCTATGTAGTCAGACGTACAGCTCTTTGCATTGTTCCTGTGGCCTTCTCAAGTAGGACCTAGTTCCTTCATGTACTCTCATGACTTCACACTATGTCCTGTGCTCATTTGAAATACTTTTTATCAAATGGAAATAAATATATCTGTGAGAAGTATAATCTCGGCCGCTATGTATCCAGAGTGTGAATTATACAAAGATAATCGGAAGGGGTCAGCAGAAACTAAATGTACTACTTGCATTTAGTAGTGTCATAAGGCCAATTACACTGTTTTGTAGAACAATTGCTGGAACCCTCTGTAGCTCGGTGGTGTGTTTGTACCATCGAGTCTAGTGTCAAACATGGTACTCCTGGTTCAAATCTTGCTCAAACCAATTGATAATTCATTTAACTGATATCAGTTAAGTAATATATATGATATCTATGGGGATTTTATGTGCAGGGGAGTGGGGGTTTATGGGTTGAATGACTCAGCTTATTTTTTCCTGTGTTGTGAAACAGTATTCCACCCCCCCCCCCACCAGTCACGACTCCCGCAGTCTGATTGGTTAAATGTATAAACCGACAGCCAATAGGAAGGTCTGCTGCCAGGGAGTGACCAACCGAACATGCAGCTTTGATTAGAAAGCGAGAGGAGAGCGAGGAAAAGAAGAGAGTTCATTTTACAAGTTATTCTTTAATACTTTTTTTTTTCTTTTTTCTGTCGTCTTGTCACAGACGTCGAGCGTTTGAACACAACCAACAAAACAAAACATTCTCTCCACTCTTTCCGGAACACGCATGCACTCATACACAGAGCTTTGAAATTCTCCCAATCTGATCACAAAGCCATATGCTCTCCCATTGAAAGGCACAAACACACACACATTTACACAGAGGTCTCCAGAAGCTTCATAGATGTGTCTCTAAACACCTCAGTGTCTAGACTCCAGTCCTGACCTGCAAGCATGTACAGGTAGCATGTACAGGTAGCATGTACAGGTAGCATGTACAGGTAGGCTGAAACCAAGGCAAAGTTTGATGTTGTTGTTCACCTTGCAGAAGTGTGTGTGTGTGTGTGTGTGTGTGTGTGGAGGGGAATTCTCCCCTCATCTAACCAAGATCTGAAATGAACAGTGGACCTCGGTCTCTGCCAACCTGTGTGACTCGACTTTTGGCAAGGAAGCCCTTTAATCACTTGATATGTGTTGGTCTATACGCACATACAAACTCTCACACACACGTACACACACAGTGAAAAACAAACAAGGTACTGTAACAGCAGTCGGTGAATAGAACACGTCACAGCATTCTGGTAGTGTACTTGTGAGAAGACACCTTGAAAAGCAAAAAGAAAACATGTACATTCGCTCTCTTTCTCTCTCTCTCTCTCGCTCTCTCTCTCAACACAACAGTCTGCTTCTCTTTGTCTCTGTGTCTCTCTCTCTCACACACACACACACACACACACACACACACACACACGTACAGACAATAACATCTGTTTGTTGTACAGACCAGTATATTTCATAACTTCATATTAGCATTGAAAAGTACCAACAGAATAAAGACACAAGATAAGATGACATCACAAGGCCAGCCAGAAGACGTGATGTTTGTTTTAGCCTGCTGCACAATCCCATCAAGACAAGTTCATAAATGTTGTCAGAGGGCTTGTTAGCAGTTTGGATAATTCCACCATTTTGACCACTGACTCAGCTGTTACTGGTTGCATCATGTAATATTATTACAGTTTTAAAGTCCATATAAAATCATTTACATTTGGGGTAAATGTCTTCAGTACAAAAAAGGCACTGCCATTTGTTATTCTAAATATGACGTCCCAGCCTCATGCATGCATTTCTAAAATATAAATTACCTTTTTTTTTTCCTTTTTTTTTTTTTTCCCTTCCTTTTTTTGTTTTCTTTTTGTTTTTATTCTTAAACATACAATAATCTTTTTCAAATATATATGTAAGCCTGCAGTCAATACAGGTCATCGGCTCTGATAAAGTAAAACAAAAGACAAATTAAGAGCACAGTTAAGCGGTAGAACTTTGTTACAGTAAGGATACTTTTTAAATTTGCCAACTTATTATTTTTTAATATAATAATAATTTCGCCCAAAAATAATGTGTATAATTGACTAATGTGCAGAGTATGAAAAAAAACAACAAAAAAAACACTGACACTTAATTAAATTATGTTTCATTTGTTGAATATCAGAGTGTCATCTAACTGTTCAAACTGCAGTGTGCATAGCCATACTCCTGACCAACAAGTGCATGCCCACTGAGTAATTATAAAAAAATAAATCACATGGTTCATATCGCCTAGGCAGTTAGTGTATGTGGTGGTCTCATTTCCTGGCTGGTCTACATCGCCGTGACGATGCTGTGTAGCATCATGCACAGGATTCTAAACTGCCTTCTACGTCAGTTCCTTGGCTTTGCGTCAAGCCCATTCTGAACACACTGCTTCGGTGTTTTCCACCAACACACATAAAAAACAACATCCTCCATGTCCTTTCGATGCCTCGCAGGGTTGCCAAGGCTTGTCCTCCCCCGTGCATCCGGCCTGAACTTTGTGATCAGAGGCGTAACCAGGCGTTTCGACAACTTTGCATGAATTCCAGGAAAGACAGACTGCTCCCCCTCCTGGCCGCTCTCAGCCATGCACGTTAGCGAGGCAAGTAGAAACACAACACAACGTCCTTCCCCAAAAGACACACAGCTCCTTACTCCCCATCAAATAGAAGATTATAGATCAGAGTAAAACAAAATAACTATGTTAATATTTGAGATGTACTTATGGTCACCAGCCATAGCAACGTTAATACAGATGGTTCTTTAAATAATACACCTATATGAATAAAACAACACCTCTGCAACAGTTATAGAAAAAAAGAATAAATAATCATTTGAATCCACTAATAGTATTGATTCATATGGCTGTGACAAGTGGCTCTTATGACTACCTAGAAGGGCAGATTGGCTGCTTTGTATTAGGACTGTGAGTGACGTCACAGTGTACTGTAGCCTTTGCCCTAAGCCAGAATACGCTCTAGGCAAATCTCCCTTCCCCTCGTGACGTCCCTGCATGTCACCTGCTTGTACGAGGACATGCAAGTGCAGCGATGCAGGGAGGGAGAAAATCCTCACTACTGCAGCAGCACACAAACACAGAACTGTGACACTCGTCTCCACAAAAAATGCTTTGGTTATACAGCATTCAAAACACACAGGCACTAGCAGGCAGTGTGTGTGTGTGTGTGTGTGGGGGGGGGGGGGTTGTGTTAAGAGTGTGTGTATGTGTACTGTGTCAAGAGAGAAGGAAGGTTCTGGATTCTAAAGGAGCCAGTCATCGATTTGGCCAGTTCATCTGCCATCGGTGACAGGTGAGCAGTTTTAACAGACCACACCATCGAGTCAAACCACCCCCTTAGTCTCCGCTGAAAGAAGGAAAGTGGTTGTTTCTGCAGAGGTGGAACACGGTGTATTTGGCATTGATTTGGTTCCACTAAATGAAGGTCCACCTAGTGTCCCTTTTATGACCTTCTCACCCGCATCTCCTCCACCCTCACCATCTCCACCCTCACCATCTCCACCCTCACCATCTCCACCCTCACCATCTCCACCCTCACCATCTCCACTCTCCTGGAAGTCAGGTATTGCACATTTAAGGTTTATGACTGCTGCATGTGCTGTCCTTGTTGTTAGAGTCAAAGGCCCTTTAACAAGTGCAGAAAAAAATATTCTAAGAATGGCAAGAAAGAAATTAATTACTGAAATTCCAACGATAACTATGGATATGCCTCACATTTTGAATCGCTCAAAATCAATTCCAAACAGGCTAACAATAGTAAATATTTCCAGGCACAAAATGTGCGACCTTGTCTATGCACAGAGCTCAAGGGTCAAGGGTTTTAACGCACACACAATGCAGTGACTGCACATGACAAAGCCGTACGTTTTGCTAAACAGCTTATTTTGACAAACAAATCCTATAAAGTATTGATCCAGAAACAATAAACAGGATAAATATTAAGACAGGGTGGAACCAAACTTTCAAAGTACAACTGCCAAATTCTACTGATGAATACAGTAATGACCGGCTGTAGTACCAAGTGTGGCCACCAGGTAGAGGTAAGTTCTCAGAAGAGGGCAACCTCTGGGAGTACTGAAGCCCGTCATGGATTTGCATCTCCTCAAGGAAAAGACAAACCTCCACAGCGATGTAGCCGACGAAAACAACCTCTTCCTCCCACGCACGTCTAAATAGTTTGGTACGTTACACCCTGCCTCACAACCCTACACGTCTGAGACCCCTGTCTACCTAGCAAGATGAAAAGGAATAACATGCAGTTAAAGCATCTACCCTGGATCACACACACAACGATATCCATACACACACCTGCAACGATTCAAGAGCTAATGAATGTGTTCCTCGTGAACCACACACTGGCTTTTCGAGCCAGCATCAGAGCTACCAGTTCGAACGATGAGAACCTGTAACTGTCTAGAACACATCTAGTCCAACCTCCACCCTTCTACCCCACACGCCAAACCTCCACCCAGTCACGGTTCAAACAAATGCCAATCATGTACTCTCAATGCATAGCATTTCCAAGTACATAAGCTATTATAAATTCAATAACTATATAATTGTTATATATATTTATATGTACAAAATACTAAATGTTGACCTGTGATGAATCCCACTGCCCCAGGTTTTTGTTTACACAACCTACCCAACAACTACCCCAGCTCCTCCAGACAGCTCGTCTTCCTCAAATCGAAGTTCCTGCCTCTGATTTGAGGTGGGACAGACCCTGTTCAGACATCCTCCTCTCCATCCAAACATCCCTTCTCACAGACCTTCGTATTCCTAGACGTTCCTTTTTCTTTCCTGTAACTCCTCCTCTCGCTTCTCTCTTTTCCTTTCGACCACATGCGTTTCTTCCCTCTTCTTGTCTCAGTCCTGCACAGCTCGGCTGCAAGCGACATACAGAACAAAACTATTGGATTACATGTAAACTATCATGGTGGCTACTAGCCTGTGGGTCGTTACTAAACTATGGTAGTGTGCCACAAGAACCCCCAAAACAAAACAAAGAACGGGTACATTAATTCCTGAAAATCATAAACGTTTCAGTACCCTTGATAGTAGCATCTTACGTAAACAATACATATCGTATATAAATGCTTTAGTCACCCAAGAGAGAGAAAACGGCTCTCCCAAGTCCACAGCACTCCCTCACTAACACTCAGAGCAGTGGAGGGAAACATTCACTTTGTTTGTTAGCGGGGGCGGGGGTGTCTTCCATGGTGTGAGTGGTGATGAGGCGGGCTGGGAGCTCTGGCCTGGGCTGAGCCTGGGAGCTCTGGCCTGGGCTGAGCCTGGGAGCGGCTCTAAGGCTG
This sequence comes from Osmerus eperlanus, assembly GCF_963692335.1. Classification (NCBI taxonomy): domain Eukaryota; kingdom Metazoa; phylum Chordata; class Actinopteri; order Osmeriformes; family Osmeridae; genus Osmerus; species Osmerus eperlanus. The sequence continues at coordinate 1,944,940 of NC_085038.1, forward strand.
AGGAACAAGGCGGAGGTTAGCCACATCCAGGGATTAACGCCAGGGACCTGAGTGCCATTTCTCCCCCGATCCCACAGGGGGCGCTCCTCAGACGAGGCTGGGGTTGGGTCTGTGGTTCGGGTGCATCGTGGGGCCGTCCTCTACCCTCACCCAGACGCCGGGGGGAATTGTGAGTGTGCTGAGGGGGCGGGGTTTACCTAGGTTCAGCTCCTGATTGGACAGGAAGAAGTGGAGCTTTTGTTAGCCGTATACGGATTGGTTCTTTGTGTTGTTTGGACACCGCCCACCCTTTTGTGACCTCTCCTATTGGCTGTGGGGCGCTTGACGGAGAAGTGAAGGTTGGGGGGTCGTGACCTCGAGGTTCCGGCCGCCTGGACCAGCTCTGCATCGCCTGGTCTCCCTCAGGTCCTCCTCTCAGATCGTGGATGTCCGGTCGACTCCGTCTGATAAGGGAGGAACGACACAGATAGGCAGGGTGCAAATGTTACTTTTTTTATCCACCGGACAAATGGCTAGTGAATGTTCAAATTTGACAAGCCTCTCAATATGTTTCCATCGTTATTTTGAGGCTGGCGAGAGTAGAAAATCGACTTAAATCTGCTGGTGGATGGTGTAAATGTTGTGCCCTGCAGATGGGTGAACATCCACATCATGTCTGCTAGATAAATACATTGTTATATGCTGATGGTAAAGCCCTTACGTTTAGAATGATTGAATTTTCCTGCGACAAAAAGGTGGATTCAAGTACAGTATATAAATACAGAGTCTGGCTGTAGATTCAAAATTCAGACAGTGAGGAAGGGTAGGATGTATGTGTGTGTGGCTGTGTGTGTGTGTGTGTGTGGCTGTGCGTGTTGTGTGTTAGCCTGGAGCGGGTGGGTCCAGTACAGGCAGAAAAGGATACTGGTTTAGACTGGCATTCCTAAGCTCACAGCACTTTTACTCTGCCCTGCTGCCCACCTCTGCTCCTATCCGCTACACACACACGCACACACACACACACACACTCACACAAAGCAGCGCTTGTCCACGGCTCTGCGCGGAGCACTGAGGGCCACTGTCTCTTCCTCGGCGCTGCGAGGGTGGAAAAACCCTGCCCCCTGTATTCAGAGCTAAACTCCACTTCACATGGGAATGGTTACTGCGTTTATCCAACCCCCCCCCCACCCTCCCCCCCCCCTCCACGGGTGGAGTCATTGTGCAGTCACACCCAGGCAAGAACAGACTCATTGTACAATACTGTACGGATTCATTCTGCTGCCATCGACGAGTTACAAATGTAGCTATGCCTCTGTGTCTTTCACCATGATGGTGATGTTAGCTGTGCCGTATAAGGGGAGTCAGGTGGCTGAGCGGTTAGGGAATCGGGCTAGAAATCTGAAGGTTGCCGGTTCGGTTGCCGGTTCGATTCCCGGCCGTGCTAAAATGACTTGGGAAAGGCAGTTCACCCTACTTGTCTCGGGGGGAATGTCCCTGTACTTACTGTAAGTCGCTCTGGATAAGAGCGTCTGCTAAATGACTAAATGTAAATGTCTCCAGCAGCTGACCAGGCCAGCACCACGACTCTACAGTGTCTCTGTGTGGGTGACACACTTCCTCCTCACAGGTCGTTGGTCTGTTGGTCTGGGCCTCTTCTTACAGTTGGGGGACTTTTACAAGAACACAGGAGGCCTGGTGTGTGTACGGCACATGAACTGTGTGTGTGTGTGGGGTTTATCTGTGTGCATCTGTGTGTGTGTGTGAATGTGTGTATTTGTATGTGGGTGTGTGTGTGTACCTCTCTCACCTCCAAGGGCGTGTTCAGTCATACTCAGACACAGAGACTCGAGGCGGTTGTTGATGTCTGGTTCTGTCACCGGCACCTGGAGATCTGAAACAAAAGTACAACAGGTTACACAACACGGCATGTGTAGAGATGCTCACGCCACGGAACTTCACACCACACGGCGTTACGTCAGACGTTGTTTATACCACAACAGCCTAGCGGGCGTTCCAACGAGGTCACTAGAGCCTGCGCCCAATCACAGGGCTTTAATCCTGCACGTGAGCTCTTCAGGTCATGTGACGTGGGAGCTTGTCTTGGCAGCAGATCACACAAGAGTTTAAAGATCAGCATACGAGATGACAATTACCTTCCTCCAGCATGCTCCCGTCCTTGATCTAATCACATTACACCGCCAATTAACCCTCTTAAAGGCTGCCAGATTAGACGCCCTAGCTGTCCTTGCTAATTGTGTTACTCACAGTAGGGTATTTGGCACGTTTGTTGTGAGTTACTGAGGGCAGTTGGGGGTGGAAGAGGGGCAAGTGCTCAAAGTCACCAGTTCAGCCAGCTGAAGGGCAGGCACACACGCACACACACACACACACACACACACACCACCCATTTTAACCAACAAAACGATTGCCTGGGGCACCCAGTTGCTTCTAGGCTAGATAGCTAAGCTAACCCCTTCCAACTTTCCAGCCTTGTGTCCTCCCCACCTCCTCGTCCTCCGCTGAGTCACAGCCAGGGTCTGGAGGTCGCTTGTGGGGAGAGAAGAGCTGAGTTTGGCACTCGCTGGCTGGACCTCCAGTCCACCAGCTATTTATAAACTTCCCTCCCCAATTCCACACACACACACACACACACACACACACAGACATCTCTCTTCATCCCTGCATTCTCCCTCGTATTCCTGACGTCAGTTTGAACTACTCATTGATCCGCCTCATGTTGTGGGGAGAGAGAGATTGGGCAGAAGGTGGTTCAGGAGTAAAAAGGAGAAAGAAAGAAGGAAAGAGGGCGAGCGTTTGAGAAAGCGAGGACGAGGTCTCGCTGCTCCAGCTCCACACTCTGGCTCAGCTCCAAGTCCTGTGTGCCCAGAGTGCATGTGCAGGGTGTATGACTCTGCAGAGTCGTGGGGGGGGGGGGGGGGCGAGGTGGGGGGGGGGCAGGAGAAGTGTGCCAGGGCACCCCGGCACACTGCACAAAGAGGCTCATTGTAACATGCGACTCCTCTCTTTCTCTCCCTCTCCCTCTCCCTCTCCCTCTCCCTCTCCCTCCCTCCCTCCCTCCCTCTCCCTCCCTCCCTCCCTCCCTCCTCCTCCTCCCCTCCCCCTCCCCCTCTCTCCTCTGCACACAGCCACATTCCCTCATCCCCCCACTCTGACTCCCCTCCTTTCTGTCCATTCTGAAAGAAGGGGAGATGTTGTGGTCTGAAGATCTCGCCGCTGACACACTGATGCCCAGTGTGCCCAGCAGACAATGCCAGGGCAGGGGCCTGACTGACAGACCTCAGCCCCTCTGTACCCCGCAGGAGCCATGACGCCTCACACACACATGACAAATGGCATTTGAGTGCTGTGTGTGAGGTGAATGTGTGTGTGTGAGAGTGCAGGGGGGAGGGTGGTATCTTACCTGACTGCTGGAACATGCCCATGGTGTGTGGGGTGGTGTGTACAGGCAGGGAGCGGGTCCTCTGTACTGAACTGTGAGTTCTGCTGGGCATGCTGTTGCTGCCCCCGGGTTAGCGAACCACAGGCCCTGCAGACACACACACACACACAGACAGACAGACACACACAGTTACACACACACAGGCCCTGCAGAGACACACACACACACACCCAGGCCACTGAGAAGAGCTACCTGGGAGGAGCCTAGTTCCACCTTTCAGTGTCACGTACAGAGAGTCGGAGAGTCAGACAGCTGGGGAGGAACACCCAGTGATTGCTTTGCAAAACGTCAAGTACAGGCCTTTTCAAGCCAGACACATACATGTCTAACCTGCTTGTTAAAAATATAACCAACCCCCCCTCCCCCCACCAGTCTTCAACCTCGACACCTTTGAACCAAAATACCTCCTCTGTGTAGCCTGCCTTTAATACCTTCTACCTCCTCTCCTCTCCCCCCTCTCTCTACCTCTACCTCTCTCTATCCCTCTCTCTTTCTCCTCCCCTCTCTCTACCTCTACCTCTCTCTATCCCTCTCTCTTTCTCTCC
>NC_085038.1:1949123-2026623 GCF_963692335.1 Osmerus eperlanus
AATACCTGTCTGTGAACTACGGCCCTGATAAGGAACCGGACATACACAGCCTCCTCCCCCCTTCCCTCCTCCCCCCCTTCCCTAACGTCCAATCACAACGTCCGACGATCTGAACTCGCTAAAGGGATTTTTCCTTTTTTAACGACAGAGTGATTTTCCTCGACTGGAAAGGCCTTCCTCCTCCGCCTGTGACGTCTCCCTCCCTCTCTCTCCGCACTCCTCGCCGTGCCCACATTCCTAGACAGTATCCCCACCAGAGTCCGGTCGTGACGTCAGCCAGGAATGCTGCTTTCCATCCCAGTTTTTCATCAGCGCAGCCCTAGTTAGGGCAGAAATATCCACTGACTAACGAACAGCAGGGAACACACACACACGAGTGGAAAAAGGTGGAGAAGGATGAGGCCCAGTCACGTATGTGTGTGTGTTTGTTTGTGTGTCTGCGTCCTCATCATGATTAGGGTGAAGGTTGCCCCCCCTATATGAATGAATGAATAAGTTACGTAATAATAACTTACGTAAGCAACTTAGCAGTTCAAATTAGTTGAAACATCAGTGCTACAACCAGTCTTAAAATAGTATCATCAAATTACCAAACAGGGTCAAAATCACAAGTCTGAAAATATGATGCATCTGAAATAAATGACACACAGTTTCGCGCATACACACTCACACACACACACACTCACACACATACACACTCACACACACACACACTCACACACATACACACTCACACACATACACACTCACACACACACACACACTCACACACATACACACTCACACACACACTCACACACACACACACACACTCACACAGCTGTGACAAGCAGCAAATAAGTTGCATCACTGTCTCCCAGGAACAAGCAAGCCTCTACAGTTAGAGGAAGAAGTAGGTCATTTTAGATTCCTTTCAGTTGTACAGCACTTTCCAAATAGCGTCTTTCCACTCCACTCGAACTTCCAGCTGCAAATGAACCCTTTAGAGACCGCTGACTTTACCCCATCTCAATATTACATTTCCACACTTTCATGATTAGTGCAAAAAAAATAAAAATAATAATAATTACTAAGCTAAAATAGTGCTAAATCAAAGTGATTCAGACTTGGTTTTTGCCAGTAGAACTCTGGATTTCAGCCAGACCACAATGACACATGAGGCAAAGTTCCAGAGACACTTAGTGACAGGCTCAGATGTACGAGGAGGCTGTATCGAGGGAGCCACCACTCCACATGTACATTTAGTCATTTAGCAGACGCTCTTATCCAGAGCGACTTATAGTAAGTACAGGGACATTCCCCCGAGGCAAGTAGGGTGAAGTGCCTTGCCCAAGGACACAACGTCAGTTGGCATGGCCGGGAATCGAACCGGCGACCTTCTGATTACTAGCCCGACTCCCTCACCGCTCAGCCACCTGACTCCCTCTTCCTCACTACATTCCCCCAACAACACCACCCGTAAGCGCTGCACCAACGCTGGGAAGACGCCTGGGCGAGGTGGGGCGTCACGCTCAGCCGGCTGAGTCAACGGAAGCCACAAGCTCACACAGGTGGGCCTGGGAGGGAGGTTGGGAGGTTTGGAGAGAGGGAGGTTGGGAGAGAGGGAGGTTGGGAGGGAGGTTGGGAGGTTTGGAGAGAGGGAGGTTGGGAGAGAGGGAGGTTGGGAGAGAGGGAGGTTGGGAGAGAGGGAGGTTGGGAGAGAGGGAGGTTGGGAGGGAGGTTGGGAGGTTTGGAGAGAGGGAGGTTGGGAGAGAGGGAGGTTGGGAGGGAGGTTGGGAGGTTTGGAGAGAGGGAGGTTGGGAGAGAGGGAGGTTGGGAGAGAGGGAGGTTGGGAGAGAGGGAGGTTGGGAGAGAGGGAGGTTGGGAGAGAGGGAGGTTGGGAGGGAGGGAGGTTGGGAGAGAGGGAGGTTGGGAGAGAGGGAGGTTGGGAGGGAGGTTGGGAGGTTTGGAGAGAGGGAGGTTGGGAGAGAGGGAGGTTGGGAGAGAGGGAGGTTGGGAGAGAGGGAGGTTGGGAGAGAGGGAGGTTGGGAGAGAGGGAGGTTGGGAGAGAGGGAGGTTGGGAGGGAGGTTGGGAGGGAGGTTGGGAGAGAGGGAGGGAGAGAGGTTGGGAGGGACTGCTGAGGCCCGTGTTGGGTTGCGTCTGAGGCCGTGTTTCCACGTGCGGAAACATCTCCTTCCGTCCTCCGTCTAGGTTCGGTGATCCTCTCACAAGACTGAAGGGTGATGGCGTGCTCAGATCTTGTCGTGTGAGGTGAAGTTTGAACACAGGAGGTCCAGCAGCGCCTTCAAATACTCTCACAGGCTTCCACAGGGAGGAACAGGACTAACCCTGGTCATTTTCGATATACTATGTCACAAACCGTGACTCCAAAAGTAAAAGTCGAAAACTGGTTTAAAAGTACAGTACGACAATCTCAGCACTTCCCCCTGCATAATCATCCTCTAAAAGAGGGAAGATCCATAACTGTGAGCGCTGGTGAGCTGCTGCTGGTGTCAAAACAGCCCGGCTGTTCCCGCCCATGCCAAGCCCCCTTTGATCTGTGGTGATGTTGTACCCCGGGCACAGGGCTGGTAACAGACCCCCTGCTCACAACTTCACATGCCTGCCTCTTTGAAGTCTCAATCTTCGTATTGAACAATAACATGGAGTGTGCTGCACTAAAGCTCACCATGTAATCCAGAGAGAGAGCGAGAGAGAGAGCGAGAGCGAGAGAGAGAGTGTGTGTGTCTTATCACCAAAGCAAAATTCAAACAGTGCAGTGGGCAGGCGGATGTGTAGTTGTATCCAAGCACACGCTGTTGCTTTGCATCATCATGACACCCCACAGCCCCTATCATGCTCATCTTTTATGAGCCAGTTGCCAGGGTTTTTGTTTCCATGGCCACGCACCAGCCTGATGCAACAAACCCCACCACCACCACCAGTCAGCCTTGTCGACCGATTTAACCCCAGTTAACAGAGCCTGTAAGGACCATTAAACCAGACAAGCGCAGCCTAACGTGATGGTGGGACTCTGCGCCAGTCAAACAACCTTTTTCTCACCTCTGAACTCCTCTCTCTGTTATTGGGGTACACCCTTGTCTTTACTTGTACAGCTGCATTCTGTTCTATGACAAGATTGCTGACTCACACCTGGAGTTAGTACTCATGAAGTAGGCTTTTCTCTGACCACAGGCCTATCTCACACTAAAGGCTTCAGTATTTGTGCAAGTGTGTTTGTGTGTGCGTGTTTCAGTACGGGCGTGTGTGTTTGTGTATGTGTGGGGTTGTGTATGTGTGTATGTATGTGTGTGTGTGTGCGTGTGTGTGTGGGGTTTGTGTGTGCGTGTGGTTGTGTATGTGTGCGTTTGTGGTTTTGCGTTTGTGTAAGTGTGGTTGTGTGTGTGTGTGTCCACACTGACGCCGCCTGTCACGTCAGCTGGATGGGTCTCCCTCCCCTGTGCTCCCCCCGGCACGTGGCCCCTCCCTCTTGTGACGTGGCCCCTCCCCCATGCGCCCCCGGATGCAGGTGGCCTTACCTGGGTTGTTGGCCTCCCCCTCCAGCACGTGCAGCTCTGTGCACTCGGCCAGGCTGTGTTCCAGACACAGCTGGAGGAAGCGTGCCTGCGTCTGGCTCACCCTCTTCAGCAGGGAGAGCAGAGCCACCGTCTGCTCGCACTCGTTCCACCCTTTAAACCAGCTGGCCAGGATACCCACCTGGTCACGAAACATCATGATCCGGGGGCCAGGTGTGTGTGTGAGTGTGTCCGGGCGGGAGGCGACAGAGAGTGGGCTCCCCTCCCTCTCGGGTCGTCAACGGGGGGGGGGGGGGGGGGAGATGGCGGGTGAACTCAGAATGCGAGCTCGTTCTCTCCTGCAGCTGGTTCACTGGGGGCTGTCGGCGAGGGGGGCTGGGGTGCGGTCGGCGAGGGGGGCTGGGGCGCTGTCGGCGAGGGGGGCTGGGGTGCGGTCGGCGAGGGGGGCTGGGGGGCTGTCCGGTGGTCGTACTTGGGGCATGAGGTGTTTGATCCGCTCAGTTGAGGTGGCGTAGCATGGTCGGGGCTTGACTGTTGAGGATGTGGCGGGAAGAGAGGGTGTTTCTGAGGTGTTTCTGTCTGCCAGGTGTTTCCCAGGACCCACCTGGACCAGAGGGACTTGGCTTGAAGGAGATTCAGATTGACTTCAACATGCGCTGTCACACCTGGTCTACCCACATGGACATCTTTCCTCAGGGATCCCCCTTAGGCCTGCAACCAGAAAAACTGTTCAGAGGGATATCTGACACACACACACACGTTTGCATACACACACACACACACACACACACACACAACAACAACAACAAAGTCACACGCAAAAAAAACAACCTTGTTGCTTCGATCATACTTTCTTCAATTCAGGATTCGTTAACTGATACACATGGGCATTGTAGGCTAATCACATTTAATGCCTACGGCAACAAATGTTCGGTGCTTTGCGTAGGCTACTTGACTTAGGAGTCGCCTCGCTTTCGTCTCAGAGGGCTTGTGGCATTCACCGCCCTGACTAAAATAAACCATATCCACCCATTCCTAAAAATACAATTGTTGGTACAAGTAACTAGCGCGACATCCCGGTATTTCCCAGGCGAACGACTGCAGCCTCTAGCTCGTCGCCGTGGCAGACAGTCGAGCCCAAATGATCATATCATGAATTTACTAAACGTGCCAAAAAACGATATCGATTTTACGTAAACCTTTCCGTCTACATTGACAACAATGTAGAAACGTTAGCGCAATCATTTACATAAGCAACGACGTGGGCCTAACCCATTTGTATCAAAATCTTACCTTTTAAGTCTATGTCAGCATTAACCGGCCTCTAAAACTGTCACTTCATCAACAGTGGGAATAATGGGCAGCAGCATATGCGCGACGATGTTTGAATTTGGGATTGATGCAAAGGAAAGGCTTTCGAACGAACATGAATAACTGAGCAGTCTGAACTGCAGTCTAAAAATTCATAAAATGTGACCAGAGCAAAGCTATGCAGCACGGTGAATACGTCTATTCTTTTAAAAGGCTATGGTTACACTAAACTAAGACCTGTTTTAAGTTATATAGATTTAAGCACAAAAATACAATAGATTTTTCAACGATAGGCTTTAGCCCCTACACTCCTACAATCTACTATAACATTCGTATTACACATAGCATTCTATCACGCGTGAGATTAAATGTTATTTTAACATGCCCAGCTATTGAGAAAACAGTTCGGACAAAAGGAACGTCAAAATGCCGCAGAACCTTCGTAAAACTGGCAGAAGAAACGGTTGAATATTACTTACTGGGCACAGTTGCATCGGTAGGCTCTTTATTCGCAGGACAGGGCGCAACAATTAGTAAGATAGTGGGGAGCGGTGCCCCTTCACTCCGGATCTGTGTGTTTTGCCATCTTGACTAACTTTTCCGACTACAGTTACTCTTGTTGAACCAGAGGAGAGACTCGGCATTGCTTTCCACATGCTAATAATTAACACGGAGCATTACGTCAGGGGCTTGGCAGCAGACAAGGAAGCAAAAATAGAGAATGGAGTTAGGGACAGATCGCACAGCCTACTAGCAACGCAGGCGACTGACAGGGATTAGCGAATTGTTGGGAAAAAAATGGTTTCCTCAGAAAACAGTACAAAATCAATACAACTAACAAGGCTGAAGTTGAGTTTAAAAGTAAACAGGAGGGGGATTAGGCTACGTGGTATTTTATATGCTTCGGATCCCTAGTGTAGCCCAGTATTCAAGGGGAAAACGTTTGCTTCTGCAAACGCACAGCACCGTTGGGTTCAATCTGTTTGTCCAGGTTTTTCAGCAAATATAATATAACAACGTGTTCTATCAATGAAACCTCTGTGACGCCTTCCTCCCTTTCTTGAAGTTTTTCATAGTAATGTTGCTATGGCGGACCGCATTCCACCCAGTAGAGGACGCGGTTGTATAACCGTAGACCTAGGCTACAGCTCAATTCAAAGAGGACACAGAATTTCATACAGGGTTTGAACATGGGTGGAATGGGAACAGTCTATGGGTTTGAATGGCTCATAATGAACTACCCTAATGTTGTAGCTGCAAAACTTACAAGTATCCAACTGTGCGTGATCAAACATCGTAGAAACGTTTAGGAGTTACGCTAGCTAAAATAAACTCGAGTTTATTTTGAAAGGCATTTCCATTGTAAACTTAGTAGCCAGGTTAATGCCAGGCAATATTAGTAGACCTATAATAAATATTGTACACTTTGGTGAGCCCGCAAGATAGAGAGTAGAAGTTTAGGCCGACGCCCAATTTCGCTCATTCTCCAAATAATTCCTGGGCCATAATTTGACTCGGATTTAATGTTTTTAAATATTGACGGAAGTTAAGGAGGGGTTCCCCTCAAGTCTAGCCTTTGCTTCCACCTTGTGGTTTGGCTATGTGACATGCTACGACATTTACACTGACTAGGCTATCTGGCATATTTTAAACCTAACTGACAACATACCATTGTCAGGGTCAGAGACATTTAATTTACTCCGTGTAAAATGCCTTTATGGCAGTACATTTTACTTTCAAACTTTAAACTCTGAAGCGGTCAGCTCAGGTCACGTTCTTCACGTAGACCCAGTCAAGTAACGCAATAGGAAGCTGATGTCAATTCCTTATTTGGGACCTAGCCCCTACCATGATTCATTGTTCTGTTTTAATTTGTGTTTGTCCACCAAACAGTGTGTAACAGCAACGTAGCCTACATGCACTTTCAGAGTAGGATCTTTGTGGTTTATTTTCTCCAAAGGCCGTTAATACTCTTACAAAATGAAAAACGTAGTTTTCCTCGTTACTTTTTATTCGATTCTCAATCTCCGGTTGTCAAGCTCGAGCTCCTCTGCCTCCCAAAGGTGCTTCTGTCAGGTAAGCGCGTGAACGCCTACCCGCAAAACACCCCATAACGACGGTATGATCTAGCTCGTTTCCTTACAAAGACAACATTATATGATAATTATCCAGTTAATGCCAAGCTACAAGATATAAAAACGGTTGGACTATAACAAGTACATGACAGACCCATAATCCCCGTGTTGTTACAGGTGACGGGTAGTTTGGATGACTGCACTTGTGATGTGGAGACAATTGATGCCTTTAACAACGAACATCTTTTCCCCAAACTTCAAAAGCTGCTCGAATCTGACTACTTCAGGTTCTATAAGGTTGGTCAGAACAACCTATTTGTGCTTGTGAATTTAGTGAATCATACAGTGGTGTTTTCAGTATTATCCTCAGGCTTTATATCTGTATATATTAGGTGAACCTGAATAGGCCGTGTCCATTCTGGACGAGTGGCTCTCAGTGTGGACTTAGGGACTGTGCTGTGAAGCCCTGCACTCCTGTGAGTATGGACTTTTTAAAAACGTCAACAACTATGCATTCATCTCATACCAGCTGAGAGGCAACTTTTTTTTTCTCATCACAGAATGAGGTACCTGAAGGAATCAAAACTCACATCCACAACAAGGTAGGAAACAACATTAAAACACATTTGAAACCAAGCCAAGACCTATTTTTACATCGTATTTTACTGTATGGGATATACTGGAGTTCTTATACAGCCCGCATGTGTAACGGAAGCCTTCTTAGAGGCAGGGTAAGAATATCACAGGACAGTCTGTCAAAGCCACAAGTGTCTTCTCACTTCCTTGTCTGTGTGTGCAGTACACAGCCGAGGCCGACGACCATCTCCAAGACTGTGAGCGCACCCTGCAGCTTGGTGCTGTCGATGGCTCTCTCAGGTCGGTCTCAGAGACAGCCACGTGCCCAGGAGTCTCCTGGTGCTGTTTATTAACATTTACATTTAGTCATTTAGCAGACGCTCTTATCCAGAGCGACTTACAGTAAGTACAGGGACATTCCCCCGAGGCAAGTAGGGTGAAGTGCCTTGCCCAAGGACACAACGTCAGTTTGCATGACCGGGAATCGAACTGGCAACCTTCGGATTACTAGCCCGATTCCCTCACCGCTCAGCCACCTGACTCCCTAAGCTAACAGAATTAACAGGAGAATGCGGTGACAGGCTTGCAGACAAAATAACTGACCTTGTCGCGACTCTTTTCTTCTTCTGGGACGTAGCGAGAAGACCAAACGGGCCGTCCTGGAGTGGGGTGAGCACGATGACGAGGCTGAGCGCTTCTGCGTGGCCGACGGTAAATAATTTGCATCTGAGGCGGATTATACACGGCTTTCGTTTGAGTTGCTCTTTCAAAAGGCAAAATGCCAAATCAACTTTTCAAAAGCTAGAACTACAGAACAAACGTTTGAATATAGGAAAACATATCATGAATATGGAAATAAAGTGTGTGTGTGTGTGTGGGGGGGGGGGGGGTATATATATAAATATGCTGAATATGTAAATGTTGGGTAAAAGGGAAAGTGTCAGAGGCAAATGATCTTTCTGTCTGACTGCACTTCCTCTTGATTCCCAGATGAGGAGAGTCCGGACTCCCAGTACGTGGATCTGCTTCTGAACCCAGAGCGCTTCACGGGCTACAAAGGCCCAGAAGCTTGGCAGATCTGGAACAGCATCTACGAGGAGAACTGTTTCAAGTAGGAACCACTGTCACCGTTGGAACACCACCAGACTTTTCCCATTTGGAACTCCCAAGTTTAGCTGTTTTTTTTTTAATTTTTCAAATGTTTTGCAGGTGCGTTTCTTTAACTGTAAGGTTTTTGTTAACCTGATTAACACGTGTTTGCCTTTTCCTCCTAAGGCCGTATACTGTGAAGAGACCCCTGAATCCTTTAGCTTCATACAGTGGTAAAGGCAGCATCCTAATACAATATCGACCTTATTTGCCAGGAATGTGTGCAATGTTAACCCCAACTGATATGTTTGCATCTTTCCACTTCCACAGGAAATGAAGGTTAGTGTTGCGTTTTCACTCAAACTTAACGCATGCATCCCACCCCACAATTATGTACTTATTTTATTTGCTGAAGTGAATTTAGCATGTCCCATAAAACGAATTATCTAATTTTCAGGGAAGACGTTTTACAGCTGGTTGGAAGGTAGGCTGTAAACTAAACCCCTCTTTGTTCAGTGTATTCGTGTCCATGTGCAGGAGTCTGAACCCTGTGCCCTGCTCCCCTCCAGGTCAGTGTGTGGAGAAAAGAGCTTTCTACCGCCTGGTGTCTGGTCTCCACGCCAGCATCAACACACACCTGAGTGCCAGGTATCTCATAGATGGTCAGTTCCTCCCTTTACACACACACACACAGGAGACTATGCTGAGATTATGAAGTGTTCACGTTTTTCTTTCTAATCCCTCCCTAAGATAACTGGTTCCAGAGAAAGTGGGGTCATAATATCTCAGAGTTCCAGCAGCGCTTCGACGCAGGGCTGACCAATGGCGAGGGACCAAAGAGGTTGCGTAATCTCTACTTCCTGTACCTGATAGAGCTACGTGCCTTGGCCAAAGTCCTGCCTTTCTTCCAGCGCCCATACTTCCAGCTCTACACTGGCCAACCTGCACAGGACAGGCAACACAAAAGCCTGCTCCTAGAGCTCCTCCTAGTGGCCAAGTGAGTGTACTACAGGCTTTGAAACTGGGGAAACGGAACAGTCGACAGAGGGATTAAAAGATGTGGTAACGTGATGCTTACTGACTTCGGAGGTGTCTCAAAATCTTCCTTTGTGAGCCCAGCTAGTGTAATGAACATGGGGGAAGATGTCACCTTCTAGCTATCCTTTCAGTGAAGTATTATTATCGCCATCTCTCTCCCAGGTCTTTCCCTCTGCACTTTGATGAAATGTCGCTGTTTACCGGGGACAAGGAGGAAGCAGCAAGGCTTAAGGTTTCTGTACCTCTTGTCTGCCACTGTGAGCGTCGGCCATTTTAGAAGCACAATCCAGCTCTGACACACTGGGTACATTTCACCTACTCATCTCACCGGCCCTTCTGTTGCTGGTTTCAGGAGGACTTTAGGTCGACCTTCCGCAACATCTCCAGGATCATGGACTGTGTTGGCTGCTTCAAGTGCCGTCTCTGGGGCAAACTACAGGTACTTTAATACAAAAAGACTATAGACACGCAGCGCACTCGCCAGGAATCCTTTTGACACCGCCAGTTTCGAACATCTCCCTCATATATGGCCATGGGTGATCAGGAATGTCTCTATTCTGAGTCATGTCATCATCGCTAACTTTATAAATGAGTGTATATGTATATAAAGTGTCAATCTTTAAAAAGTTTTTTTTAATCAATATTATTTCAACCTTTCCGAAAAATAAAATTTTTTTTTTTTCTTCTCCAACTTTTCAAAACTTTTTTATTCAATATAGTTTCAACCTTTCAAAAAGTTTATTTTATATGTTGTTTCAACCTTTCAAGACGCAAGGCCTGGGCACAGCCCTGAAGATTCTGTTCTCGGAGCGCCAGATTGAGGATCTCCCCAAGTCAGGTGACCTGCCCTCCTTCCAGCTGAGCCGCCAGGAGATCGTCTCCCTCTTCAACGCTATTGGACGGTAAGACATAACCCACACACCATCCACCTATGAAGTCCATAGCAACCCGTCTCCGTGGACCCTTACAGATCTGTATGAACTGATACCTTAGATTAGAACTGCTCCGGAACATGTTGTACATTCAGTACCGGGAAAATTATACATTTATATGTATTTGTGTTCCAGCATCTCAACAAGCATTAGGGAGCTTGAGAACTTCAGGAATCTGCTAGCAGATGTCTGGTGAAGAGAGGGTTGAGAACCATTCCTCCACACTTCCTTCTAAAAACCACTGACCTGCACAAAGGGGAGGAACCACCACAGCAACCTACATTCTGCACTCCTACATTCCTCTTTTCTAACCAAGTCTAACCCTGTTCTACATGTGCTAGTCATCGTTTCTGAATTATATATATATATATTTTTTTTTTTTTTTGTCAACACTGGAGTTATTGATTTAAAATGTGACCCTCTAAGGGACTGAATGAAGAATAAATATTAACTGACATACACCATCAGTTTTTTTATCATGGTAGCCTAGAATGTGAAGATACCTTACTTTGATCTGCAAGCAGGGTGTGTGTGACGTGGGTTGTCAAGCTTTGTTTACACGTTCATTTACAAGTACACAAACATCATCAAGCATTATTGTCATGCGAGCTGAGATCCTTTTCCCTGTGACGCACATGCGACAGGCTTGACAGTGAAGGTATTGATCAGGCCTAATCACCTTCATGTCAGCGCCGGTGACTGGAAAGGAATAGGTCGATGACTGAAAATGTAAGGGGGGGGGGGGTTCCAGAACACACGGGTGTGACTGAGAATACACAAGGGATGTTCCAGAACACACGGTGTGACTGAGAATACACAAAGGATGTTCCAGAACACACGGGTGTGACTGAGAATACACAAGGGATGTTCCAGAACACAGGGGTCGTGACAGCTAAGTCTGGTTAGACCACAGCCAACTCAACTGTAAGCTCAAGGGTTCTGCCAAGAAACCGAATGCAATTCAGGGTTGTCAGACAAGGGTCGTCTCTGTGAGAAAACCCTGGCAGGACTTCTGGTATGCAGGCAGAACTGGTGAAAGACAGAAGGCAGTTGATACATCTGTCGATTTTAAGTGGTAAACATGGTTTTCTTAACCCACAGAGAGTTCACAGTGCTTTTACTTGTTCCTGTCTCCATCCCGCATCCTGATTCAGCTTTCCCTTCACTGATTTACGACTCCTGCCTTACACAATCTCACAGATGAGTTCAAACCCAGGTGGACCCATTTGAAGGTCAACAAGGCAGTATTTCAGCAATATAGCCACACAGCTGTCACAGGCTTTGCCAGTAACAATTTATGCTGTTAAGATCGAGTAAATAATTTAACGGTTTAGGATTATGAAATGACATGAATTTTTATGTTTTTTCACCATGCAGCAGCATGTGCCATCGACAGCACAACCCTTCACCTCAAACCAACAGATTATTTCCATCATATCCATACACAACAATAACCAGTTTGTTTAGTTTAAAACAGTGCAGTAAAACTTTATTTTTAACATGGTAGTGCTTGCATACATTTTTAGTGATCTATGAAAGATGGGTAAACTTGTTACATTCATTGGCCACAAACAGAAATTCCGAAACAATTATAGTTATTATAAACGCTACCATGGCCTTTGGCAGGACACAAAATAGCAAAGATAGCCATATAGATTTCACAGAAACAAAATAAAATCTGAATAAAAATACAATATTCTCAATTCATAAACTTGCACACAATCCCCCCTCCCCCCAATCTGTACTGATGTTAAGTGTGAATGAGTATTAGCATAGCATAATGCTGCATGTTCTTGAAAATAAGGACAATGATATCTACATCTGTCAGATTGTTCCCATTGATTGTACAGTCACTGTTCGTAGCAACTAACACATTTAGCTTTAGTACCATGTCAGAAACCATAAGGAAATGCTCAATTTAAGACCCCAGAGCTGGGGAAATAAAAGAAAATGTTATAATCTGATGTTACAACAACGTAATCTGAAACCCTGTGAACCCAAATTATATAAAAAAAAGCACAAATAAAAAAGACGTACCATAAAAAAAAGAAAACAGTTAAAAACAAGCTACTACCAGGCTATCTTGAACTGGCTCCTAGCTTTAACTGATGCCAGTGGAAACCAGGGTGACCTATTCAGAGAGATGCGTTATGTTTATTACAACAGACCTTGCTGTCTGCCTAACAAAATAGGAAATGGTGTCTGTTTTACTTCTTACAATTCCGTCTGCAAGTCTTTGAACAAACCCCCATTATTACAGTTTCTCCTCTCTGTGACCGATTGGAACACAACCAGGAACGGCTCCACAGCATCCAAGGTCAAAGTTCACTTCACAGACGTGACCCAGTGATGTCACAAGAGGCTGCTCCCCGAACACAAGCTACTAAAGCAATGGGAACAGGATGAAGAGCGAGGATTGCAATTGCACACTGATTGTGTTTGTAGGATGATCGAATGTTGAACAGTGATTTCATACCAGACACTTTATAATGGAAGTTAGACTACAAGAAAACATGAACAAACTTGAAGTGAAACAGACAAGAGTTGGATTTAAAGGAGAGGCAACCACTAATTAGTCACAAGCCCTTCCTATTCCATGGTGTATGCACCAAACAGGAGTTTGTAAAAGACACTAAATACTTTCCAACAGTGATGTGTCAGAGAAAGAACACCTGTCCTGGGCGCCTTCACATACATAAAGGACAGAACATACTTTTATACACGCACACACGCTTTACACCTGGGTAGTGGCACTATCTCCAGGTGAAATAGCCTAAACTACTAAACCAGGAGTCATCTTAACTACATAAAACACAGAATTAGCTTCTGTTAGAATGGAAATACGTAGTAGTACGTAGTATATAGCTTATTAATTCATTTTGATATACAGTATACAGCATTTTGTGCAAAAAAAGGTTTTCAATTAGGAAAAATGTAACAAACATGACACAATGGCCCGTTGTTGGGTGTTCTCGTAGGGTAAGTGTTGTGTCGTAAACTTCCACAACGTCAGTCAGCTAACAGAATGGTTGAGAGGAGAAACGTAGAGAGGAAGGCAAGCCTAGCTCTCTCTGAGGGAGTTAAACTAGATGAAAATAGGCCAGTGACACTTTGATCCACCACTTCTCTGAGCCTCTTCCAACTCTATACATTCATCTCAGTGGGCGGGGGACATTCATCAGAAACACGTCACCACTCTCTCTCTCTCTCTGCTCCATCCAGGGCCCTCACACCCACGCAGAGGCCCAGGAGCATGTGGTCCCACCCTGGGGAGATACTCTCTGGGAAAGCTGAAGGTTGGAGGTTTGCGACCAGTTCTTCATCCGTGCTCTTTGGCAATAGTGGCAGCCATCTTCTCCACGCAGTCTGAATGTGGGTCAAGATTTAAACGTAAGGGATGTCACTTTCTTCTTCGGAAACCTTAGGTTTGGGGGGGTTTCAGCTTGGGTATATAAGCCCATCTTCCAGAATCACCACGTCACAAGACTACAGACTAATGGAGGGGCAGGTTTTCTCTGAAGCCAGTGTCCTCTCGTCAGAGTAAGTACGGGTCGCTTTTTAAGTGCAAAGGTCGCCTCCCGGCTCCCAGAAGGGAGTCTATGTGCAGTGTGGGGGGGGAAGCGGGTCAACCCAAAGGGCAAACATACGATGGAGATCCAGCGCAAGTCAAGTCTGGTCCTTACTGGTAACGATCGTCGTGTCAGACCTCGTTCAACGACATCAGGGGGAATCTGACGACTCGTTCCACACCCCTCCCATGTAGATCAAAGTCTCCCGTGGTTTTTCTTGAAACTCCTGTGTCACCCCTCAGGTTAACACATGCGTCCCCGCAGGGTGACTCATTCCTTCAGGAGGGGTGAGTCTCCTGGCCCCCAGAACCTCCCTCCCCCTCGTTTTGTTCCCCTCTGACCGCCTCACCCTCAAAAAAGGTTGTCGCCGCGGCAACCCGCAATCCGGGGCGTGTGCGTAGGCGGCGGGGGTCGGTAAAGTGGCTCGGCGAGGGAGGGCGCAGCCTCGCCGACGGGGGTTGCCGCGGTAACCGGAGCTTGTATCCAGAGAAGCCTAGAGGTCGGGATCGCCGCTCGTTTCATTTTGTCGTTTTTTCGTTTTATCTTCCGGGGTGGGGCGGGTCAGTCGGGCGGGGTGTGACAGGGGTGGGGGGTGTTGGGTTAGATCTGAGGGGTGCAGTAGTGATTCTGAGGGGTGGAGTAGTAGTTGTGGTGGTTGGTCTGGATGTTGCCGTAGGCCAGCAGGAGAGGAGCGGTGGAGACCTGGGGGCCACCCAGGAAGTGAGGAGCCCCCGTCAGGCTGCCGTTCCTCTGGATGGAGCCGTACCAGTTGGGGCCTAGCTGGGGCGTGGAAGACAGGACACTGCTGCAGGGGACAGGGGAGGGACAGGGGAGGGACAGAGGAGGGACAGGGGGAGGGACAGGGGAGGGACAGAGGAGGGACAGGGGAGGGACAGGGGAGGGACAGAGGAGGGACAGGGGAGGGACAGGGGAGGGACAGAGGAGGGACAGAGGAGGGACAGGGGAGGGACAGAGGAGGGACAGGGGAGGGACAGAGGAGGGACAGGGGAGGGACAGGGGAGGGACAGAGGAGGGACAGAGGAGGGACAGGGGAGGGACAGAGGAGGGACAGGGGAGGGACAGGGGAGGGACGGGAGGGACAGGGGAGGGACAGAGGAGGGACAGAGGAGGGACAGGGGAGGGACAGGGGGAGGGACGGGAGGGACAGGGGAGGGACAGGGGAGGGACAGAGGAGGGACAGGGGAGGGACAGAGGAGGGACAGGGGAGGGACAGGGGGAGGGACGGGAGGGACAGGGGAGGGACAGGGGAGGGACAGAGGAGGGACAGGGGAGGGACAGGGGAGGGACAGGGGGAGGGACGGGAGGGACAGGGGAGGGACAGGGGAGGGACAGAGGAGGGACAGGGGAGGGACAGGGGGAGGGACGGGAGGGACAGGGGAGGGACAGGGGAGGGACAGAGGAGGGACAGAGGAGGGACAGGGGAGGGACAGGGGGAGGGACGGGAGGGACAGGGGAGGGACAGGGGAGGGACAGAGGAGGGACAGGGGAGGGACAGGGGGAGGGACGGGAGGGACAGGGGAGGGACAGGGGAGGGACGGGAGGGACAGGGGAGGGACAGAGGAGGGACAGGGGATCATTGGAGTGGAGTCTGGGTCGGCCGTGTGTGTTAACATGGTGCTGTTGTGCGTCTGCCTAATGTGGGACGGCTGAGCCGTTGGTACACACCTGCCGCGATCTGCCCGGGTGACGGTGCTCCGGGAGAGGTCGTCGTCGCTGTCGTACCTCCGCGGGTTGTCGAAGAAGTAGGCCCTGGAACTGAAGCTGTGGCTGTTGATCATTCCTCCTGGAGCCTGGTGAAGAAAACGCAAAACACAGCAGGTCTTTTCTCCAATCTGTCATCGCCCACACACCAGGGAACCCCATCTGAATCCTGCTGACTTCTGTCCTCCCTGAGCTCATCTCTGATCTAACCCCATCGGATGGGTGAAAACATCTGCTTTCCTGCACAGCTGCGAGCAGGCGAGTCGTGTGAGATCGGTGGGAGAGAAGCCAGGTCAGTTAGGTCATTTAGCAGACGCTCTTATCCAGAGCCACTTACAGTAAGTACAGGGACATTCCCCCCGAGGCAAGTAGGGTGAAGTGCCTTGCCCAAGGACACAACGTCATTTTGCATGGCCGGGAATCAAACCAGAAACCCCTTCTGATTACTAGCCTGATTCCCTAACCGCTCAGCCAACTGACTCCCTGTCTAGGTAGGGCCACAGGAATGCCGTTTTGGTTATGCTTTCGCTGTTTCATTGAGACTTCATTTGAAGTGGAGGACAGACGGGTAGCGAGGTCCTCACCAGGTTCTGGTTGGGCCTCTGGACCCTGAAGAAGACCACCACCAGACTGGTAGGAAGCAGCTCCCAGAAGAACAGGATGATGCCAAAGATGATGTACGCTTCTCCGCTAATTTTCTCCACATCTGCCTGAAGAGTGAACGAAAACACACACACACACTGCAATGAGAAAACGCAAACACACCAATCAGATATTTGAAACAAACCATAGAAACGACAATTTGAATAAAACAAGCTGGCCATAATATCACAGGTTTAATCCAGTCCCACTGTCAGCTTGTCGAATCCTCTGTCAGACAGGAGATTTGCACACAGATACAATGGCGAGTGTGTACACAGATTAGAGCACGGATAAAGGCTCGTAGAGAAGGACGTGAATACAAGTGAGAGGTAACACAAACACAAAGATAATCCCTGCAGAAATCACAGAATATATTCACATACCGACAGACTGGCACACACACACACACAAACAGGGAGACAGGAAGCCAAAGATAAACACACACACACACACAGCTCCAGACTGGCCCAGGGCGACCTGGTGCTGTGCAGCCTGGGCCGTCTGTCTCTGGGGGAGAGCCCTATCTAGGTCAGCAGCACCAAGCAGGCAGACAGACAGGCAGCAAGACAGACAGACAGACAAGCAGCAAGACAGACAGGCAGCAAGACAGACAGGCAGCAAGACAGACAGGCAGCAAGACAGACAAACAGGCAGCAAGACAGACAGGCAGCAAGACAGACAAACAGGCAGCAAGACAGACAAACAGGCAGCAAGACAGACAAGCCAAAACAGACAGGCAGCAAGACAGACAGGCAGGCAGCCACACAGGAAGACATACAGACCGAGAGAGACAGACAGACATATAGCCAGGCAGTGTTGTCTCTGTTTATAGACAAACGGAGACCTTTCCCCCCCAGAGTCGAGATCCACCAAATCCCATCAAATTGATTGTTTTTACAGAGAATCAGATCTGCTGGAGCAGCTCTGGCATGACCTTCTGAGCTCAGGTCAAGGGCCATGTATGATTTAACACACACACACACACACACCAACAAATCCCTGCTCTTGGAGTGAGTCATGGCAGATTTGCATCAAGCAAGCATTTCTCTGACAGGATCAGAAAT
This sequence comes from Osmerus eperlanus, assembly GCF_963692335.1. NCBI lineage: Eukaryota > Metazoa > Chordata > Actinopteri > Osmeriformes > Osmeridae > Osmerus > Osmerus eperlanus. Next base: position 1,966,658 of record NC_085038.1, read on the forward strand.
GTAACAAACGTGGGCAACGCAAACACTCGCACATACAATCAAATCAACCCACTCAGACAACCAGCCATGTAATATATAAAACAACAGCAGACTAGTTACATGATAATCACAGTAGCGCACACACACACACAGAGGTGTTTGCACACTGATCGGAGTAAAACAGATGAGCAATAATGTTTTTCAACCCCTAAGTTGGTGTGTGTGTGCTGTGGGAGCGAGGGTGGTGTGTGTGTGTGTGTGTGCTGTGGGAGTGGGGGTGGGTGGGCTGCATTGTGAGCTGTGCTTATCTGGGACACCAGGGTTCACCAAAGGTTTAAATACTCTGACACTCGTAAAGATGGAGAGGGGGAGAAAGCGAGAGCGTGAGAGAGAGAGAGAGAGAGAGAGAGAGAGAGAGAGAGAGAGAGAGAGAGAGAGAGAGAGAGAGAGAGAGAGAGAGAGAGAGAGAGAGAGAGAGAGAGAGAGAGAGAGAGAGAGAGAGAGAGAGAGAGAGAGAGAGAGAGAGAGAGAGAGAGAGAGAGAGAGAGAGAGAGAGAGAGAGAGAGAGAGAGAGAGGAGAGAGTCAGTTGCTGTGACCAAGCATGCCTGGGTGTGGTGTGGCGGCCTGGGGCCAGGGCCTACCTGGTCAGAGATGTTGTACCAGCCGTAGTTGAAGGGGCTGGGCCTGTCCTCTGGGGCCAGAGCCACCACCACCAGGTTGTAGCAGGCCCTGGAGGTGTAGAGCAGGATGACCGCTGCACCGATGGCTGTGGCCTGGCACACGGACGTTCCCTGGGGAACAGAGGGAGGGAGGGAGGGAGTTGAATGTCATGGCATGTATTCATTTATGTATTCAAATGAAGTGAAAGCGAGAAAGACACAGGTACGTTTCAGTGTGGCCAGTATGAACAGCCTGCTTGGCTGGTTTGTCACCATGCATCTTAGATTTAAGTTCAGAATTCTAATCACCGGCTTTACACCAGATGGTCAAATACTGTTGCATATTCAGCAGACAATGATGTAAGCTCGTGCAACAACAGACACTGAATAGCGTCTCTTCAGAGAAGCAGGCATCGTTCCGCCAACTGACCTTGGACTCCAGGTAGACGTTGGCAGAAGACATCTTGGCGATCTTGAAGATGCAGACAGCGAGGGAGACGGCACAGAGGACGAAGAGGCTGTCGTTAACCAGGACCCGCACCAGCACCGCCCGCCTCACCTCCACCTCGCCCCCCTCGCCCCCTGCGCCACCCTGCACCAGCATGGCACAGGTCACGTTCACCACCAGGAAGAAGAGGCTGGCGGTGAGGAAGGCCAGGCGCATGGGCACTCTGGAGGAGAGAGAGACAGGAGGAGGGTGAGGAAAAGAGGAGACAAGCGAGAGAAGGACAGAACGAGAGAGTAGAGGGATGGATTTAAAAGGGGTAGATTGAGAGACAGATGGGGTTGGTAAGAGAGTGGAGAAGAGAACAGGAAGCAGACAGGCATTACACAGCTGCTTCTACTTCTATATTGGAATTGAATAACAAATCAGCTAGAATAATATCATAGACAAAAATAAATCTTTTGTTGTACAGTTACCACTTAAAAACATATTGTTTTAACATGAAGTCTCTGGACTGATCCTACAAGCTTTAGTCTGCTGGCTCTAACAGAGGGCTTTTCACCCCCCTCCCTCCCCCTCTCCTTTCATCCCTAATACTCTCTTCCCCTTCTCTCTTCTCCCCAGAGCAGGAACCCTGTGTGTGTGTGTGTGTGTTTGGGTCTGTAGTGTATGTGTGTGTCTGTACAGTTTGTGTGATAGAGGGGTGACACTGCAGAGGGATGGGGGACGGGGAGGGGGAGGGATTTGAGGTCTCAGCTTCACTCCTCGTCAGACATTAGCCGCCTGATCAAAGCGCTGATTAGTCCAAATCTTGACCCCACATCAAACAGGACCCCTGGAGACCCTGGTCTCAGGCAGCGTTATCTACACTAATACTGCCTCCATCACACCCTTCACTGGGGCAACACTAATACTGCCTCCATCACACCCTTCACTGGGGCAACACTAATACTGCCTCCATCACACCCTTCACTGGGGCAACACTAATACTGCCTCCATCACACCCTTCACTGGGGCAACACTAATACTGCCTCCATCACACCCTTCACTGGGGCAACACTAATACTGCCTCCATCACACCCTTCACTGGGGCAACACTAATAATGCCTCCATCACACCCTTCACTGGGGCAACACTAATACTGCCTCCATCACACCCTTCACTGGGGCAACACTAATACTGCCTCCATCACACCCTTCACTGGGGCAACACTAATACTGCCTCCATCACACCCTTCACTGGGGCAACACTAATACTGCCTCCATCACACCCTTCACTGGGGCAACACTAATACTGCCTCCATCACACCCTTCACTGGGGCAACACTAATACTGCCGCCATCACACCCTTCACTGGGGCAACACTAATACTGCCTCCATCACACCCTTCACTGGGGCATTAACACATTAACGGAACCTACGTGCTTCTAACTGGATGTCGTAGGAAAGATTCTGAAATTATTTTCATAGTTGAGCTAAGTTTGTCCATGTCCCATACACCCACATTGGTATTTCAGCCAGTGTCAAAGTTGACCAACTGGGAAAGGAAACTCACTTGTATTTGTTGAGCTCTGGTGAATATTTTGCTTTGGCTTTAAACATGACCTGAGGAGAGAGGAGGGGAGAGAGATAAAAATATGATGGTGATGCAGTTATTCATCAACAGACTTGAACAGATGAGGACAGCTAGTATTCTATAAAGCGATGCAGTTTTTGCTCAGCAAAAATTAAAAACAAACATGTTTTCCTGAGAGACAGTGAACATAGATAATTACATTCTACAGTAAATTACAAAACCCCTGGAAGTAAGGAAGACTAATTAACTGTGTCATTCATCTCCATGGTAAAAAAAAATGGAATCCACTGCGCTAAGAGGCCAGGATAGAGACACCACACAGAGTAAAGGCTTTGGCAGAGTCTGTGGTTTGGCAACCTCAGCCAGCATGGTGTCTGAGCCAGTAGTCCACCAGCTGGCAGTGACGGGGTTAAGAATGGCCACTGACACCGTCTTGGTGTCTGGCCATAGAGGCTCCACCAGAAAGCACGAGTCAGCGTCTCAGAAGCCAGACCCAGATAGGCCTAAATCTGGGCTGAATCCATGGTCCTGGCCAGGGGCCAGAACATGGAAAGGGGTACAGAAGGGGGAGACTTGACTAGACCCTCCCCCCTCCTTCTCCTCTACCACTGAACACCAAAAAACATTATAAAAGAAATGTGAGCTCATTCTATTCTTATTGCTCATTCTATTCTTATTTTTATATATATATATTTTATATTTAAATTGTTGTATTCTTAGATTGTTTAGTTCTTAGAAAATAGTTAAACTTTTGTACTTTTATTTAATTTAATATTCGTATATGTTTAGAGTTTTGCACCTCCCTGCCAGAGTAAATTTTGTGTTTGTATAACATACATGGCGAATAAACCGAATTCTGATTCTGATTCTGTGAGGGATTCAATACAGAGGCATCGTTCCTACCAACTCCCCTCAAGAGTTCTGTCACACTGGTCCCCACGGCAGAGCTTCATCCGGGGGCTCTTTCGTATCTGACTGAGGAGCAAGAATGGGTCCCCTGGCGGAGCTGAACCTTTGGTTTGCGATTGCTGAATGTACCAGTTTCTCTGGTTGAGCTCTGAGTAGAGACATTTTGGTATCTTATGAGTATCGGTCTTGTACACTGGGGTGCAGTGGAGGGCGTTCTCATTAGAGGTGTGAGAGACAGGCGGAAAAACAAATGGTGCTCTGGGAGCACAAGTGAGAGAGAGAAATAAACCACATACACAAAACACAAGCACATTCATGCGGTTACATTGTTTTCCAGATACACACGCAAGGCTGTATCCTTAACCATCAATCAAACAGCTGCCTGGGACATTGGACGACCCATACAGATGTCTAAGCCTTCACACACACACACACACACACACACACACCACCTGCTATGGGTACATGCTTGCTACCAGCCACCCCGTAAAACAAACATGAGGCGGCCTATCCCTTTCAATCAGGCTTTTCCATCTGTTTGCTATTCCCCACACTCCTTGTTTGTGAGCCTCGCCAGCTCTCAACTCTCATCAGCCTGCTCTCAGGACACTTCCACATACAGAAGGCCTAAACTTTTATTTCTCCCTTAACAATACACTACAAGACGGTAATTTTATTTTGTATTTATTTTAATTTGATTTTTTAAATCGACCGATAACAGGTCGCCCTCACGGAGATCGCTCCCGTTTCCAGATTTTGTTTAGAAACTGAGAAAGACATGTTACATGACATTATCCATAGGGAACAAATATGACAGACCTATTATTTATGTGTTAACATTAACGACTAGCAAGCAAGCTGACAAACATATAATTAAGTACATTATAGTAGCTAAAAATGGTTAGCTAGCTAGCCTAGCTAGTAGTAGTAGTGATAGCTACCTTAGCTACTACTGTGTTGTGTGTGTTAGATAAACCTTGCCTTCGTAATTGTCGATGTAACTCAAAACATGAACCCCTTTTCCCTCTTGCTTGAAGGGCAGCAACATAGAATCCTATGTACATCGTTAATTTTAATTTTGGGAAGATAACCCGAACTCACCGGCATTTTGTGCAGGAGAACTAACGTAACTGCTCGCTACTGGAAGTTGCTGACCTGGCTGGTTCAATAAGCGGAAGTGATGCGTGCCTAGTGGGCGTATGCGAAAGTGATGCATGCATAGTGGGGGTATGCGGAAGTGATGCGTGCATAGTGGGCGTATGCGGAAGTGATGCGTGCATAGTGGGGGTATGCGGATGTGCCAAGTGTAACTATTGCCGTTTCAGTCATGATGAATAAAAAGGCAAAATGTTTTAAAATTTGTACCAATTTTAATAACCATTTACCAAAAGTATATATAAATATTTTGATTCATTTGTCATATTTTAGTTGTTTTCATTGGTTTGGCGGCCACCTGCATTGTCCACCTGCATTACCATCGCGGACCACTAGTAGGGCTCATCCCACAGGTTGGGAATCACTGATTTTTGAAGTCAGGGAAGGAAAGGTGCATTCGTCTGCACGTCCAAACTTTGTCCACTTAGAACCGCAGTGTGAAATTCACATGCTGGGTGGAAATTCCAGGACACCTTTGAGAACCCTCATCAGTTGAAGGCACGAGAGGGGGGTCTAGATTCCATCTCGTATCACCTGACCTTCAAGGTTCTGAAGGCTACTGGAGATGGTTAGGCCTACAATGTATATGCATGCCTGTCAGCCCCAGGAGATAAATATTGGCATTTATGTTTTTTGTTTTGTTTTTTACCGACATGACTTGTGAAAAGGACGAGCCTACACAAATCACATTTAATTGGATTAAATGTGTCTGGAGGCACTACAGGAGAGAACATATTGTAGCTTCATCGTTGTGGAGGGTGTGTTTGTATTCGTGTCTGTAACAGTGTCCATGTGTTGGGGGTTGGTTGGGAGGGGGGGGAAGGGGAGGTAACCTCCATGCAGTGTAACAAATGTCTTGGTATCCCAGAATGTCCGTTCAGGCAGGGAGAACATGGGCTCGGCTGATTTCAGGATTTAGAGGCAGGATGAGGCAGACAGGACTGGGGAGAGAGAGGAGGGAGGGAGGGAGGGGACAGTCAGGGCTGCCTGTTCTGACTGACTGGCCCACTTCTCTAGTTCAGAACTAGTCTTCTGTCTACCAGGATACAACATTAAGTGTGTGTATACAGTATGTGTGTGTGTGTGTTGGTCTAAAGGGCATATGCAACCTTTATACCCCACCACAGAGATGACTCTCCCAGGACCTTGCGGGCCTCAGTGATTGGCTGCTCGCTCTGACAGCTCTACATCACCCACCATGGGAACATGAAGTATTGATGGAGAGTAAAACACAACAGCACAGACAAAATATAAACAGTGAAACTGTGCTCCTGTCTCTCGTGTCCCTAGAGATGGCCACAGAGCGGCACACACACACACACACACACACACACACGTTCCATCTGTGGAACGTGTGTGTGTGTGTGTGTGTGTGTGTGTGTGTGTGTGTGTGTGTGGTGAGGAAGGTGTGCAGCAACTGACAGGAGTTTTTAGTAGGTACATAACGTAAACACATGACTCCCATAAGCGGGTCACTGCAACGCACAGCTGTCAGAGGGATCTAGGATTGGGCAAGACTGTGCGCGTGTATGCTGCCTAGCCAATGTCGAGAGCAGTAAACAGAAAACAAGATTTTGCTTTTCACCCAGTGAGAGAGAGAGAGAGAGAGAGAGAGAGAGAGAGAGAGAGAGGTAGAGAAAGGATGAGAGAGAGGGATAGAGTAGAAGCATCAGCTCTGTCTCATCTGCTCTTCGGTCGACAATGTAGTTCTACCTTCCTCAAATGTATTCCGAGAACGAGCGTGACCATGTGACCATTACCTAATAAGTGTCATGTGACTGACGGACGCTAAGAAACCCTGCTGGTGTGTTTGTCACACAGCAGGTTTTTCTGTCAAGACCGGTCCCGTGTCTCTTCATTAACCGTCACATCTGTGTAACTGTGTTTGCATTTCCACACATTCACACTTTTCTTCAGGATTGGCACTGAACATCAATAGGTTACCTAAAGTGCCATGTTGCCATCAGCACTATTGCACCAGAAGATAACCTCTCTGTTCCCCGACAGAAACCAATAGAAAACTCCAACACCAGCATTTCTCATTGTCCAAGCTGACCGTAGCATCTGCAAACCTTTAATCATCAAATCTGTATAGCCCTTTTTACAAGCAGTGTCACAGAGGGCTTCACATATACGCCCAAGGAACTGCCCCTCAGCCAACCTAAACCCTCAAGGAAGAAAAAGTGGAAGAGCCCTCACAACTGTGAGACAACACACATCAGCTGGGTTTCTACACAGACTGTGGTAATTTACCATTGTTGACATGACAGAAATAAGACTGCGTGTGTGTGTGTGACAGGAGGGGGAGGTCAGAGGTAATTCCTAGGTTAGACCTACAGGTTAATGTATATCAGAGGTTAGTGCTAGGGTAGACCTACAGGTTAATGTATATCAGAGGTTAGTGCTAGGGTAGACCTACAGGTTAATGTATATCAGAGGTTAGTGCTAGGGTAGATCTACAGGGTCACGTGTCAGAGGGTGTTAGATCAGGTGTTGCAGACGTCTTTGCCCCTGGCTCTCTATGATATAGCCGTGTTTTCTGCCAGCAGTTTAACCTGGCAACCCTAGAGTGGTTGGGTTGACAACTAGGCCTCGTTTAAAAGCAAGCCTGGTTGGTAGTAAACATCACATGACAAAACCTCCCAAACTAAAATCCCAGGCTGAACAGAATGAATGACCTACTCTTCTGTTTTCCAACCCAGCGTCCTGATGACTGGATGTACCCAGAAAAACCTGTTTGTCAGACCTGGGGCAGTCTAATGCCTGCATCTGTCCCTCTCTGTCCCTCTCTGTCCCTCTCTGTCCCCCTCTGTCCCTCTCTCTCTCCATCAGTTTGTGAGTTGCACTAAGAGAGGGGAGGAAGAGAGGACAAAATGATACTAGGCGAGACATATGGAGAAAGAAAGAGATGGTGGAAAGAGAGTGAAAAGGGGAAGGAAACTGGTGGTGACGGGCCTGTGATCTAACAGAGACCACAGTGTCTGAGTCATACGTCACACACGTATGACTGCCATTATGTTACACAAGCCTGTTTTTCAGCAACTAGGATACACCGTAATGCCAACTGCAGACCTGGTATGAAACAACAAACGATTTGGCATCCTTGATAGTTTAAACTGAGTAACGTCACATCCCAAACACGTCAATTAGTTAGGCCTGTTCTCTGGGCAGAATAACATGCCCATTCAACATGTTTGGGGGCCTTTAAATCAAATACGTTATTTGTCATTGATGATGAATCTCGGCTGTGATTCCCTGGGATATTCTCCACGCAGGAGGAAACACAAAAACAACATTCCTGGTATTCCAAAGTAACAAAGACTATTATTCACTCCTCTCCAGGGCTCTCTCCTCTGTCACTCCTCTCGTCTGTTCCTCCTCTCCTGTGTACCAGTCAGCCAGGTAGGCTAACCCTTCAAAAAAGGCCTAGTTGTGGCCTACTTAGACTACACATTAGCTAGCCTGACACATTTTTGATGCACACTGCGCTCACTGGAAAGGAAAGGAGCAGCATTGGTCATAAAGTACTCGTTATTGTTTTTCTATGGATGTTGACCCAGTTACATTTGACACCAGACGAAACCATCGCTCCAAGAGGAACATTATGTCAACATGCGCCGGTGAAATCTATGTTAAGAGAAAATAGAAACACCCAACATAAACGGCTTAGATTAGGGTCATTATGTATCATGTCTGACTGTGGCCTACTGTAGCTGTTAAAGGATGGTAGACCTTGGCCTAGCCCTAGTTGTCAAGTTTCTATAGAAACTATTTCAACAGCAACATCTCAGCCAACACAGTATGGGTATTCTCTTTGATCACACTTTCCTCTTTTTTTTTTTGTTGATTTCAGATGTTTGATCTAGAGCCTTTTCACTGTGGAACCAGAGGCATCTAGTGTAAGTTGTCGAGCACATTTATTATCAGGTGTTTAAACCCTGAAAATCCCCTGGATCTCGAGGGAGTCTTTCTAGTGTCTAAATCTGTCTCAGAGGGAAGCCTCCCCATGACAAAAGCAGTGCTGCTCCATTTCTCACTTTCTCCTCCTTCTCCTTATCATCATCCATCCTGCTACCTCTCTCGCCTCTCCCTTTTTCTTCATTATGGACCTTGTATTAACCTGAAGTCCTAACATACATGGATCGGTACAATTAACCCATATCAGGGACTAGCTGTACGTAAACACAAATAGCTGGAATTCAAAGCACCTTTATGAATTTTTGCCATGCGAAGTGGTGAAACTGTAACTGTGAGGACATCCTGGATGTCTCCATGGAATGCAGAGTGGAAGATGGAGGGAGAGAAAGAAGCTGAGAGAGAAGAGACAAAGAGCAAGATAAGCGTGACACCTAATGTCCGTCGTGCCAATAGAAGGTCAAGGAATCCTTTGCAAACAGTATACGCACAGGTCATTAAGTGCCGATAGACAGTTACACTTAAACACACACTTCTTACATTTACATTTAGTCATTTAGCAGACGCTCTTATCCAGAGCGACTTACAGTAAGTACAGGGACATTCCCCCCGAGGCAAGTAGGGTGAAGTGCCTTGCCCAAGGACACAACGTCATTTTTGCAGAGCCCAGGAATCGACCCGGCAACATTCTGATTACTAGCCCGATTCCCTAACCGCTCAGCCACCTGACTTCTTATCACACATCTTCTTGGCCCCGCTCCAGACCCAACCTGCCAGACTCCTGCTCATGCTGAATAACTTATTTCAGCAGTTCACCAAGGTCCACTTTGACATGTTATTGTGTTGAACTCAGTTGACCTACTTTACTTAAGGCTGTCACAATGCACCATGAGCACAAATATGTTCAAATTATTGGGGCATTCATCCAACAGGATTAAGGTACATCTCCTAAAATTGCCCTAGTAAATCGAACAAAGAACGTCTGACAATCCATTGTTATGGCAGACAACACTGCCCCAGGAGTCCACGGCATTGCCAGAAATTTCCATCCAGTCTCCCTCCGTCCTAATAGAACACATTCAGCATCCACCTTTGCCCATTCTGCAGCCCACAAGATGGTGGCTGTGTTTTTCCTTTACAGTTTTGAGGCCCCGGGAGATTTGTGATACTGTATGCCAGGCATACGTTTCAACAAGACCACTCTCGCTCCTTAACTGCCCCCCCCTCTCTCTTTGTCTCTCTCTCCGTCTCTCTCTCTGCTATCCTCCTTTTGTTGTGCCTGGAATAGTACAAGACGGAGGAATGAGGTGATGTAATGCTTCTGCAGGTGCCTCTGATTGGCTCCCCCGTTTAAATGCCAGCTCCTACGCCAGCCCGAGCAGTGTGCTGCCTCTCCCTCAGTCGAACGCTCGCCGGAGAGAGAGAGAGGCTTCGCTCACACCCACAGGGGGAGAAGAAGTCGCACACACACACACACATCCTTCTGACGCCGATCTCGACACACAGGTATTGTGATCTAAAACACGGGGCAACGGGACAGCTGCAGGTGAGGTGACGTTTGCCTCCCACGGCTGCCTGCCCAGAGCAGACCGACAGGGACACCGCTATGGGCACAGTCCCACAGTGGGGAGGAACAGGCTATGTCGTATATAAAAGGCAAACCCTCCGCACACAAACAAAGACCTGCCATTCAAATAACATTGCGGTGGGGGGGTCTTTATCAAGATTGATAAGCGGAAACAGAGCACTCTGCTTTTTAAGATGAGACTGGCTACGTTTTTATTTTATTTTGAGGCTTGAGGGGCATGGTTGCCTGATAAACAGGGCTCTTGGGAACTTATTGGTAAACTCTTGTGACTGCAGGACTGGTGGTATCAGGGTCAATGTGGAGATAGTCTTCAACTTAAAAAGGCTTTGCATGACTGGGTAGCATGACACATGCAACCATTTGATCCTAGTCAGCAACAATAGGAAAACAACAGGGTGTTCAGTAAAGATAATCATGGTTGTAAAGCTCATGTCCAGTAATCAGAAATATGTTTCATTAAAAAACAAATTGGAAATACATGGAAAATGGTGTCCCTTCATTTGTCTCATTTCCCTTTAAGTACAGTATGTTTGGTAAGTTAGTCATGATTAATGACGACAGGTCATGACGATGAAACTCATCACATGACATCCTTGATTGTGGTCAATACACATAATTCCAGATCATGATACTCATGTCATGTGATGTATTACTAATAATGCCTCAAGTCTTGCACAGTGAAGAAATGCTGGTCATCTGAACGACTGGATTTCCGTGAGAATTTGTAAGTAAACCCTAGACCTAGACCCCAGTGGCTTTGAGGTTTGAGTTTAAGCATGCCCCCGCAGGACAGACCGTGGCCAGCTTTGTTGTCAACAACTGTCCACTTGCACGGGACCGACAGCAAGAACACAGGATTTGTCATAAACTGAAACTGACAGGATGGACAATAGGATGTCTGTTTATCAGCTATTGAACAGGACAATGCGTGGACTTGGAACAACATTATGTGGTGTGATAGCCTACTGGTAACGGAAAGATACTTAAAACCCGTATGGAACAGTCAGGTTAGAACACATCTGTGATTTACACATGCAAAATCAAGAAGAACGTCACTTACCTGTGCAAAGTAAAGATTCAGCAAACATAGCGTGAAGAATTGCAGGCATATCGGGAAACAGTACAGAAGCCAGTAAGGCAACGGCTGCAACTGGTTTGCTTGGACAACGTTCTTGAAGTAGAATGAAAATAATGTAGTCCTTAGCGCCGACCACAGCAAACAGAGAAATAGAAAGACACTCTGGTAGCTGAAGCGCTTGTGTCCGTAGTGCAAAATCAGCCAAAGTTGCAAGTAAACAAACACAAAAAGGAGCGAGTACAGGATCGTATACACAATGGTGAGCCCGAGCTCTACTGACGGAGGAACCGCAGCTTGAATTGGTTCGTCGGATGAGTCCGTAACAGACGTGAAGACACTAAAACTGACCTGGTTTTCTGATAACAACATAGCGAAATATTCAGAGTAACAATTAAGTATTCAATTTCACTATATTGCTACTGCCAAAATACAATAATGGGGTCAAACTTTTCATGTATTTCCCCCACGAACTGGTTCAAAAAAACAAAATAGTCCATTAAAATATACCATGCTCTCGCTATCTTTTTCTCAAAACAACTACACTAACTAAATAACTAATTTGCAGGTTCGCAAAACCACAAATAACTGCACAAGCCAGGTATAACATCAGACAAACAAGAAAAAACCTCCAGAGAGAAACCCCCCAATCTCTGCAAAGCAGCTTCTCTCAGAGCAAAAAACAACTTAGAAAAAAAGGGGATGTGATGCAGAGAGCGATCAGCTGGTTAAAGCTGCTCTTAGGACCCGCCTCCTGACCAATGAAACTCTACTGGGCATCTGTCATAGTGTTACGCCATCTTGGTTCCGTTTTCTGCACGTTTGCAACTGAGATGTTGTCCTTGGGAGCCAACATGGTAGATAGTTTCAATCATAAAGACTCATGTAGATTTATTTCCCCGCCCCGTTTCTTCTGAGTACTCAGTCATTGGCCAGTTAACCGCCCAGCCTCCAAATGTCTTCTTTGTGAATGGTTAATGATGATGTCAGATGCAAGGGTATCATCCCATTTACACATGGGATTGGATGCAAACCCCTTATTTGAATAGAATCATCTGATTGGCTTGTTTAGGCACGTGTAGCGAAAAGACAGGAAGAAAATGTAGAGCATAACAAATTTGTTAGTCAGTGGTCCGTGCCTACCTTACTTTTGCATTTTCGTAATAGATTATTTGAATATATATTTCGTTCATTCATGTGAATCCTATGTAGAGGTAAGCCCGGCGAGGCATTTTTTCCACGTCAAGCGAGCGAGCGTCACTATTGAATGCTATAATCAATTTAGTTTGTGCTGTTTGTCTCAAGCCTCTGGCTTCCCAGCAGTAGCCTATCTGGCCCAGTGAAAATCTAAACCACGAAACTGACAGTGTTTAGCTTCCAAGCTGTAACGTGCGTTTCTTTTTTTAAAGCATGCCACTGTTCATATTTTTAGTCATGCTTTGGTTATGTGCAAATGTTGGCCAATGCACAACAGCAAATGTTTCCAAATTATTTGAGCACACTGCTGAACACTTGACTGAAAAAATGCATTCTGGAAAGACGTTCTTTGTGTACTTTGGACACCAAGGTAAGACTAGTTAATTCGATGTTGCTTAATAATCACTTTCTTGATAATAATAACATGCTGAATACTAAGTCTAGTTCTCGGTTACTTAATTGGGATGTAGACATTAAATCAAACCCCCTTTTCCAGTCAGCCCCACCTTAGTGCTCTTTCTTGACCAACTGGAGATGTCGGCGGAAGTACTGGAAGATTATGGTATTTCAGTTGCTAAGGTAACCAAAGTAATCGTTATCCCCGGGCCATGTTGAGTCATAGATTCACTAGCTATTAGCTAGACACCAATGGACACCCAGGGAGAAGCAGTTATTTTTGTTTTTTAATTACCTCGGCCACTTATTCAATAGCCTGCAGAATCCATTAACGAAAAAAAAGCACCATTTTAATAATCTGTACACTGGGCTACAGCAGAATTGACAACAGTACAATTAGATTTTCATCTCACAGCTCTAGATTCATTATAACCCAGTACTATATCAAGACGCGGTGTGTAGTGTTCAGCTAAAGAATCTTTGTGTTATATAATTAGTTTGTAATTCAATTCTATACATGTCTGCAGGTGAATTGTAGCAAAGAGCATGTTGCAAAATACTGCACAGGTGACAAGATAATGAAGAAAGCCTATCTATTCAGGTACGTGCATAGGGATAGAGTGGACATCTCCCATTTATTAAAACATCCCGTTGGAACCCATCTGCTGTAGAACTACAGCATGCACTTCAGGCCACAAATAAATTAATATGTAATACGTGTCCTTGCACTCATCCCAGAGGCACTGAACTCCTGAAGAGCTTCGACACAGACACCGTCTTTGACGTTCATGCCATCGTCTCTCACGTACTCTTGTAAGTTTCTCTCGCATTTCAGTTTATCCTCTAATCAGCACTCAAACTGACGCCGATCAACTTTTGCAGAGTCATTGTTCAGTTGAGTCTCGTCATTACAGATAAGACAGTCAAATGATGAATGCTAATCGAGACAATTCGCTGACTTGAACGCATCTTGAGAGAAGACGGTAGATATGACTCGGGTCTGTAACCTTTCAGCCTCACTGACGATCGCGATGATTTGCTAACCGAGGTGCAGTCAATTCCTTTGAGTCATTTGCACCATGTTATCCGAATCCCTTTTCAGAACGAAATGTCAGAATGACAAACGTTTACAAACGGAGGCTCAAGTTAAATTGACTTCTGTATTGAATGTAAAAAGCCGTTTGCAACTTTATTCCGTCACGTTGCTAGTTGTGATGTTTTTGTGATCTCCCGTCCAGCACAGTGTTGTTTGATGAGGTGAGGTATGTGCACACCGTGGCGGAGCTACTGGCGGTGGAGAGAGCAGCCAAGGGCAGGTTGGACGTTGTGCTGGGTCACGTCCAAGTTCTGGGCCTACCAGGTAGGCTACCATCAAAACATCATTTTAGGAAAAAGAAGCAAAGCAATGAAATATAATTGAAATGAAATAGAGTTAATACAGAATTTGTTAAACACGTTGAGTGTAATGATCATGAAGTAAAAACATGTTAACATTCGACAGTACAACATTTAATGAGCATTCTGCACATCCTTCCTCTAGTCTTGGTTTTCTCAGTGATGTGTTTTTAATGTAGCCTGACCTTGGCAAGACTGCCTGGACTGGGGTCTGACTCATGCTGTTCACAAGTTTCTCCTTCGTCATGTCATCCTACTCAGAGCATCGGGCGCTGATGGAGACGGCATTCGTGTACGGAGCCAAGTACCAGTTTGTGCTCACGACCGGAGGTCCAGTCCTGGAGCACATGGGGTCAGTGTTTCTAACCTCCCCAGGCCGAAGCTGAGCTCAAGCCCATAACAACACAACAGGCTGCATCTGCCAAGGCCCAAGATAACACTGATGATGGATAGGGGGGGTGTAGTACAGGAAGGTTGAGTCCATTTCAAACAAGATCTCCTCCCATAGGAAGTCTTTGCGATGAACTGTATTTGTGTGTGATGTGAAGTCTCTAGTTACATTTACATTTAGTCATTTAGCAGATGCTCTTATCCAGAGCGACTTACAGTAAGTACAGGGACATTCCCCCCAAGGCAAGTAGGGTGAAGTGCCTTGCCCAAGGACACAACGTCATTTGGCACGGCCGGGAATCGAACTGGCAACCTTCAGATTACTAGCTCGCTTCCCTAACCACTCAGCCACCTGACTCGCATGCCATTTGATAAGACAGATGGATACTCACGTCTCGTCTTTGTGCTGCGTGGACTTGACCTGTCTCTCTCTTCGTACCGTCCCTCTCTCTCCAGAGTGAAGGAGCCAGCGTCTCTGGCCGCGGGCCTGTGGTTCCTCCACTGCAAGGGGCTGACGAGGCTCATGGAGCCCTGCCCACACACGGCTCTGACCAGAGCCCTCACCACCCTCCACATCTACGCTTTCCTACAGCTGATGGAGGCGCCGCTTGTGGTGAGGGCTCCGAACATCCAGCCGACATCCTAGGATTTAGACCAGAGTGATTGGGTTAAGCTGGGCCCCAGGACATGTTTTCTGTACTTTGTGTTTTAAACCTAGGCCCCTCCGCCTCAATCGCTGACACTGTCTAGGCCTGCTCATTGGCATCAAGGAAATCTTAAACGGCCAAATGAGAGATTATTGAGAGGGTCTTTTTTGATTCCTCTCCCCGTCAGACCGAGTCTTCAGAGGACCCTTCCCAGGTGAAGGTGATCCACAGCCACCTCCAGGTACCCCTGCTCTTCCTCTTCTCCCAGCGCCACACCTTGGCCCTGGACCGGGTCACGGCTCAAACTCTAGCCTGGAGGCTGAGAGGCCGGGTGGGCCTGGTTCTCATTCACAGGTAAGCGCCAGTTGTTCTTTATATGTATCTTTGGTGAGGTCAGATGGCTGAGCGGTTATGGAATCGGGCTATTAATCAGAAGGTTGCCGGTTCGATTCCTGGCCGTGTCAAATGACGTTGTGTCCACTTCAACCTACTTGCCTCGGGGGGAATGTCCCTGTACTTACTGTAAGTTGCTCTGGATAAGAGCGTCTGCTAAATGACTAAATGTAAATATGTTAAACAACCGTGTCAACACTCTAGGTGGAACATTAGACCAATTTGTTGGTTATACAGCTGTATCACACAGGCATTTAATCAGCTGTTCATCTGCTACAGGGAAAGCCCAGATGTTAAAACTACACCTGAATACAATGCTGCATACAAACTAACTGGAGAGGTGAGTATTAACAATATCACAATTGCCCTTCAAAGCATGTTGTTGTTCCCTTCAGTATTATTATTCCTGTTTTGTTTTATGTCGGTCTCCTTCCTTTTGATTGATTTCTTCAGTTTGGTTTGTGTCATGACTTACAAGGGGTCGGAGGTCATTTACCTCACACTGAACAACCTGGAGGAGGTCATCGACCTGTTCAGAGTAGACGCCAATCCAGATGAGCATGACGAAGAGGAGGAGGAGGAAGAGGAGCAAAGTTGGACTTCTCTTGGTACGCAGTCGAGAACTCTTGTCAGCGCCATGAATATTTTGAATGTCTTCTCAATGCGGAGGCAGGAGTAAATGCCCAAGGTTAATCGCATGCTAATGTGGTGCAACCGTGATTCTATTTTTCACCCCTGTCTAATCCCTTTGGATTAATTATAAACACTTTTAAAAGGAACCAAAGGAGGATGTTTGTTTGGTGTGGGATAGCATCGGAACAGGTTAATAACTGGTGTGTTTGATCAGACCTGCTGGATGACGAAGTGGCAGAGTCTGTGTACAGGAACAGAGGTCAGACCCTGGACATGGAGGCCGTAACAGAACTCACCGCTGACACCTTCCACAGTGCAGTGGCAGACAATCGCCACACTGTGGTGCTGTTTTATGTCAAATGTAAGACCCTTTTTTGCTACACTCTCATTTGCTACACTCTGCTAGAAAGCATCAACTGTGAATGGCTTTATACAGTCTAAATATTCATTTATTTGATATGCCTCGTGGGTTTTTTACTTGAGATTCTTTTTCAAAGAGCACAACTCTTTTCTTTCGTTTTTACTTTATATCTCCACCAGGGGACGCTGTGTCCGTGGCTTTCATTCCCTCCTTTCTAGAGGTTGCAGAGACCCTGGAAGGTGATTAAGACCAACACAACTGTTAGGAGAAAGAAGCCTGTATAAACACTACTTTCTCTCTCTAAATATGTCGACCTTTAGTCCCAACCTGCTGCGTGTTGTTTGTTTAGACGATGAGGTCAGCGACGTAGAAATGGCCGCGGTGGATTGTGGGGAGTGGACGAACGTGTGCAGTGCTCAGCTGATCACCTTTTTCCCGACCGTCAGCCTGTACCATCCGGGGTCCCCTGCCCAGCCGTACAGGGGCATGCTGGGTAGTAAGAGCCTGTACACCTTCATCATGCTGTGAGTCCAGACACTAAAACTCTACCCACACCTTCACACTGAAACCCTGGTGAAGCGTCGCTCGCCAGCTTGTCTTTATGTAACTGCACTCTAAATCGAGGCGGAAACTGTGAAATTGGCAGATGCATACAGAGTTAAATGGACCATCATTTTAATTAAGTGTCTTGACGCGTGTGTGCGTGTGTGCGCGTGTACATGTGTTTTCCCAGGAGCCGAGTCCCTTCCCCTGTCCTCCTGTCCTCTGTTGAGGAGGCGAGGTCGTTCCTGGACGCCCACCTGCACCCCCGCCGCCCAGGCCTCGCCCCTGCCAGGGTCCTGGGCTTGTTCAGCTCAGACGCAGACACCGGTCTGTCACTCAGTTAGAAAGAGAGAGAGAGAGAGAGGAAAAAAAGAGAAAGAATGAATGTCTGAGTCTTTGTGCACCTGAAGATGACTCCTGGCTCCATCTTTGTTCCCCAGGGGTGTCTGTGTTCCAGGAGGCCTCCAGGGCCCTGAGGGGAGAGACCCTGCTAGCCCTGCTGACAGGCAGGCAGGCTGAAACATGGTACACCATTTACATTTAGTCATTTAGCAGACGCTCTTATCCAGAGCGACTTACAGTAAGTACAGGGACATTCCCCCGAGGCAAGTAGGCTGAAGTGCCTTGCCCAAGGACACAACCTCAGTTGGCATGACCGGGAATCGAACTGGCAACCTTCGGATTACTAGTCCGACTCCCTCACCGCTCAGCCACCTGACTCCCCACACCACCCCTGCCCTCTTCTGGTTCTTCTCTTCTGTCGTCCACAGCACAAAGGGTTAACGGTTAAACATTAACGCCATTAGGCGGTTAGGGAGTCGGGCTAGTAATCAGAAGGTTGTTGGTTCGATTCCCGGCCGTGCAAAATGACGTTGTGTCCTTGGACAAGGCACTTCACCCTACTTGCCTCGGGGAGAATGTCCCTGTACTTATTGTAAGTCGCTCTGGATAAGAGCGTCTGCTAAATGACTAAATGTGTTCTGTGTTCCAGGGCGGCAGAGCACGAGGTAGAGCTTCCCGCCATGCTTGTGTCACGAGGTCCCCAAACCCACCCACACGCCCACACCCTCCACCCTTCCACTGCCCAGGACCTGACCTCACACATCCAGAAGGCCCTGCTGGAGCCATTTGTAAGTGTGTGTGTGTGTGCGCGCGCGCGTGTTAATGTAACCTCTAAGATGTATTGCTTCCATTCTACTTAACTTATTTTCTTGGCACTGCACATGGCACCTTCTTGACATTGGCTTTGCAGTTAGACTACACAAAGGATCCTCTTAGCAGTAACTGACAGTTTTGTAAATATTTACTGTACTTGAACTTGCAGTCATGCGAGCATCGCGTTGTCTCTAAATGTGGACTTGCAGTAAATCATGTTTAATGTGTTTGAGTCCTATTTGTTTAGAACTGTAAAGGTCAGAGGGTCCCCATTTGTCACTTAAGTCAGGAGCATCAGACTCATTCGGTTAGAAAATTCCGGACAATGTTTTTAAGCTGTAACTTTGAGAGGAGTCTGTTTGACAGTGAGCGTTGCTTTATAAAATGCTACCAGATGTCTTTCTTGTAGGTCCAGGGACACGAACCTTCCGGAAACTGCTTGTAAACTCAGTTTTTTTTAGCAATGATTATGTTGACTACCATATGTCTCCCATCCCTCTCTCTCCTCATCTGTTCCGACTCTCTCGCCCTCTCTCTCGCCCTCTCTCTCCTTTCTCTGTCTCTCCTTCCGTCTTCCCCTCCTTCACTCGCAGCCTGAGCTGACTGTGGAGAACCTCCCTCCGTACCTGGCGCTGGGCAGGCCGCTGCTGCTGCTGTTTGTGGGGGAGGAGGAGGATGAGCAGGGGAGGAGAGAGAGCGAGGGGGCGCTGGAGGAGATGAGGGCCCTGCTGGAGACTGGTCGGCTCGCCCCTTACCTGCCTGCCTGGATACACCTGTACGTGCTTCAGCCCTCCTCATCCTCCTTCACTCAAGTCACACAGGGAGTCAGATGGCTGAGCGGTTAGCAAATCGGGCTAGTAATCAGAAGGTTTCCGGTTCGATTCCCCGTCATTCCCCCCCAAAAAATGACGCTGTGTCCTTGGGCAAGGCACTTCACCCTACTTGCCTCTGGGGGAATGTCCCTGTACTTACTGTAAGTCGCTCTGGATAAGAGCGTCTGCTAAATGTAAGTCCTTTTTCATCACAGCGTCAGGTTTCACCCAGTCAGGCGGATGGGAGCGTCATGACGACCCTGACATCCACACACTCACTCACACTCTCCCGTCGGGAAGGACTGTCGGGCTCTGCAGTGAGGACGAGACCACGTTGGGATTCCTTGAAGGGTAGAAAAAGGACGTGAGAAGATGTTCACTGATGGTGTTGTGTGTGTGTGTGTTCCAGCGGCCGGACCCCTGCTGGTAAAGTAGTCCTGGAGGACTACCTGGGCTCCCTTCCCCCACTTCCTGCCCTGGTCCTGTCCCTTCTGCCCTCAGGAGGAGAGGTGTTCCACTACCCCCCCGACAGGCCCATCATGGTACAGCACGTCCTGCGGTGGCTGCAGAGTGCTAAGGATGGCAATGAACCACCAGCAGGTGAGCAGGGGTGGGCTAAAGATAACCCTTCGATCGGTCATAAACACATCTAGAGTCGTTATATTAAGTTATAATTATTTTAGTGATCCCAGGATGAACAAACCCACTGATTCTTATTTTACTGCACCTGGTAGCTGTGGCCTCTAGGGGGCAGGCTTAGCCCTCCGTGTCTGGGTTTCCAATCTCATCAGTTTAATGGAGCACAGCTCACTTTATCCTACTACAGGGACTGCCAAAGCGAGGGTTCAGTTTATTTTGTGTTGATGTGCTTTCTGTGCACTTTATTGCTGGGGCTTTGTCAATGAAGCAGGAAGTTAAGATCTTAAAGCCCTCGCCCCCACCCCCCTCCTGCGCCCCCCCCCCCCTTCTCTATTGTGTCCCCGCTCTCTGTCAACAGTGCTGACATCATCACCCCCCTCATGCCAGAACACAGGCCCCTTCTGTCTCTGTTTATGTGTTAGAATCCACCCATCGCTATCCATGAGATCATCACCACCTCCAGTTCCCCACTTTTTAATACCGCACTCACAGCCGAGTCTCTGCGGATTCGCTTGTGCGAGTGACAATGTGTGACAAATCTTGAGTGTCAACACACAGTCCCACTGGTCTCTCTCCAAAACACACACACAGTCTGTGAGCATGTCCCCTGATGACGAGACGGTCTCTTCCGTGTGTCTGGAGGAGGAAGAGAGACTTGGGACTGTCTTTCTCTCACACAGCAACAGAAGTAGCCATCTCTATCCACTTTACACTTCTCATGTACGTGTGTGTGTGTGTCCGACTGTGTGTGTGTGTCTGACTGATTCTTTTGGTTGATTTATTACCTTTTAATAGCATGGATGTTTTGTATCTGTGTACCAAAGTGTGTGTGCGTGACCATCTTTTTTTACTTAACTGGAAAGTTCTGGAGGGATTTCCCCATCTTCATCTACATCTAAGAATCATTACACGTAGTTGAAAAGTTTTGATGGACTGTGTTCATAAACTAAAAGGATATGAATCAGAGTGGAGTCAAGTTGCGGTCATATCTCTCCATAAGGGGTATGCTTGCTTTTTCATAAAGATACTGTACATGTCTGAAAGAGGAATCGAAAGTCTTAGACAAAAATAGTTCACTTGTAGTTGGCCAATCAGATGCGTTAACTTGGAACCGCTGTGTAGTAGTTTCTTTCGACTGCCCACACATCCTCACAACAAACATTTACATTTAGTTATTTAGCAGACGCTCTTATCCAGAGCGACTTACAGTAAGTACAGGGACATTCTCCCCCGAGGCAAGTAGGGTGAAGTGCCTTGCCCAAGGACACAATGTCATTTTGCAGAGCCGGGGATCGAACCAGCAACCTTCTGAAGATCTCTTCTGACAAACCAAACAGCGTGTCTGCCAAATGCCTCACACCCATTCGCTTCATATGGCAGAGGAGTCCTTTCATGGTCATCCTGACAGAAACACACACCACCAGCCTCTTCAGACGGCCCAGTCCCCATTAGCCAGGGCTTAGCACAATGACATTTACAGCTACTTTCCTGATTGGTCCAGTATAGCGGCAGGTCTTATTGGACAGGAGAGTGGAGTTTTGGCTTGCGTTTCTCCCCTTGTGTTCCACTTTCAACAGGAGGGAGTGAGGTGGAAAGTATTGCATCACAATCTCGGTTACCTTCGTTTCCTTGATGTATGAAATTGATCTGGATACAAATGGATTCTGATTTATTAAGATGGCAGTATCAAAAGATACCCTCGAAGTCCGGTAATTCAGTCAATTGTAGCTGACGACCAGTGTTATGTGCATGTATGAAAAGCCTAGAATAAAAATGTGTTTATTTGAAAAAAACGGGTGAGAGGGTCAGAGGAGTTCTATGCTGCAGTCTGTACTGGCCTAGTCTGCTAAATCCTGCCATTTCATCCTGTAGGTCTGTAATAATAAATGTCGTCATTACAGCCTGGAGAGTTTCAGCGTCCTTGGCCTGCCAGCTCTGAAGACTCTAATGACAGAGCGAGATAAAGCTCATGCTACCTTTTGACCTCAGGGTGCGACTCAGGGATGGCCACTGCCTAAATTCAACCCCACTCAACACCACACAGCCCTCGATTACCAGGACATTCCTGACAATTTTCATGGAGGGTCATCTTTTCCACCAATGTTTCTTTGCACAGGCTTGGTTTTCCAGTTACTCCTTGGTTTTCCAGTTGCTTATTACACATACAGTGTATGAAATATTGCAAATATACGTATATCCGGAATCTTCCAAACCGGGTGTTTTTTCTTCCAGAGATGAATATTCATATCAGGTCTAACTGTCTCTGTTTCTCTTTCTGTTCCTCTTGTTCGCCTGTTAAGGAGTGGTAGGCGACGACAAGTGGGAACCTGCTGTACAGTTCTACGACTTCCTGTCCGTCATGGACCAGGAAGTGCCAGGCTATGCCTCCCAGAGGAGCCACAAGACCAAAACACGGCCGAGGGAGGAGAGGAAGAAGAGAAGGAATGATAGCGGTGACAGACAAGCACAGGCGGCTTCGACCGGATCTTCTAAGCCTCATCAGCATTCTGAACTGTGAGGCGCTAACTGTGGCATTCCCAAAAGACAAAATAGATCCTCTCGAACATGGAAGCTGTTGCATACAGATGTCTGCTTTTCTGTCTTGGCATGCTGTGACTTATATTGTGATGCCTCTGGATATTCTACCATGTGAATGTTGCTATGTGCTATGACGTACACTACCCTGGGTCAATATTGTTCTGTTTTATACTTTTGTACTTATTGATATTTATATTTTTGTATTAGCTGTTGTAAATGTACTCCTGTATTTATGCTGTATCGACATTACTGTCATTTGAAATGGATGCATTTGTGCTACTGGGCTTTTGTTTCACGTTTTGTCTGGAGATCTGAATTATTAATGTTCTGAGTTCTCTTGAGTGCGGCGTAATAGTGGTGTCATTGGTTCCCCATGGAGTCTGCGGTTTCTCTGATTATCCGCTTTCAGTTTTTCCCATCATCTTCCTTCCATTCCAGAATGCCTGCTTTGTGGAAAACACACGTAAGGCTCTTGCCAATTACGTACCGGAAAGTAACCTGTGCATTTCATTACTTACATTGTTAAAGTTAATCACCGTCATATGAAAATTGGGCCACGACGGAATGTGCATCACTGATTCAGAACAGATAAATGAAAATCTCAGCCGCATCTTTGAGACTTGTTCTGTGAAGTTACGCAGGCAGAGTTTGAGAGGTTTAAGACCAAAGCCAACAACCTGGATAAACTTGTGGGATTTGTACAAAATACCTCTTGCTTTAAAAACTATTCAACTCTGTCAGCACTTCTGCTAGCTAAACACACAAGACAAGGATCTTCATGTTGTGCAAATGTACCAAAGGGGAAAAACTCATTAATCTACCGGTGCATTTTAAAGGCAGAACTAGAATGGATAAGCCTGGATGAGATATGACGGCAATATCGTAGATTAGATGAGATTGACTGCCTGTTTCCTGACAGTGTTTTGGGCTCTGTCAGCGAGGCTGCTTCATATTCAGGCAGGGAGCCAAGGTGAGCCATAGCTGCCTGCCTCCAGTGACACGTTTCTCCGGCCTCCTATGGCCACACCAACGCATCCTCTAATGAACTGGGCCTCGGCACTAAAGCTAATGGAATCTGCTTTTTCAAGATGGAAGAAAGACAGCCTTTACTGAAACTGTGCCCAGACTATGCTTCACTGAGAACCTCCGTTTTATCAGCGTTCCAACAATCGGCCCGTATCCTTTATTTCGGTAAACGTTCTTTTAACCTCCTTTTAAAATCTGGAATCTATGAAACTGTGAAGTTGTTATTGCAGTAACCAAATTCTGAGAACAATGAAAATCTTTTTCTATTTTTCGCCCGTGAGAGAAGCAACGTTTGATTTGAGTGTCTCTGTTGGCTCTATACAACCCAAATTCAAATCTTCTGGTAGGTTCCGCGAGACCCGGAGGAGACGCTGGCAGTAGGAGAGGTTTTGGTCGGCCTGAAGAAAAGCCGCGTTGCCAGGTTTCGCACACACACTTGCTCATTCTTGGATTGGATATGTGAAGTCAGCGCATGGGCTTGCCTAGCTCTGAGCTTTAAAGTTGGAAGAATTTTTTTCTTTGAGATTTAAACATAGATTTAAACCACATAGACAGTCCATCCGCCTATACTGCATTTAATATCAGATATACACTCGGAAGGCATCATTTCAAAGCCCATGTGAAATGATTATATTATGAAAGTAACAGCCTGGTTTGGTGTGTTTCTTTGAGTGGGTCCTGAACAAGATTTAACATAACCAGTCAGGTGGCTGAGCGGTTAGGGAATCGGGCTAGTAATCCGAAGGTTGCCAGTTCGATTTCCGGACGTGCAAAATGATGTTGTGTCCTTGGGTAAGGCACTTCACCCTACTTGCCTCGGGGGGAATGTCCCTGTACTTACTGTAAGTCGCTCTGGATAAGAGGGTCTACTAAATGTAAATGTAACCACACAAGTATTATTTTGATAATTTCCTATGGGATCTTTAGCTAGGATCCTCCCTGCCGTGTACAGAAGGGCAGAAGTTGTTCAAAGTCCTTTCATTCTTTTGTTGTGGTGTTGCAGAAAGCAATCCATTTGTTGCTATGAGATGATTTGGTGGAAGCAGTCACATCACTTTCAGCACTTTGTGATCATGAACGTGCGTCACGCTGACCAAGGATCGCTAATGGACAAGGAAGAGTAGGGGAATATTATCAATAAATTTCAATGTGACTAAGAGGGTCAGTGGGGCTTTTTCTACTCATCTTCACCTCACACATAGATAACAAGGTTATCACTTTTCCTAAACGAAAAATGTACAGATAAAGTTAACACTGAACAGGTTTTGTCTATACGGTTGTTCTATTAGCTAATGAATTTCCCTCCTCCACTTGGGAAAAGGGATTTATATAGGTGGTTCTTTGCTGCTGCTGCTGAAAAATCGATGGGTCCAACAATGTACTCTGATAGGAGTGAGAACTGTTGTCTTGGGAGTTTGAGTATGACACACCAGACCGAGGCATGTTTTATTCATGCATCATGTGTCAGAAGGTCACTTCTAATGTGTGGTCAACTCTCATCGGACAAGATGACCACCAGACACAAGTCACTGTAATGTCCTGTCTTACTCCAGAGAAACTCCAGAGAATATCCGGTACTAATATGGGTATACCCTCTTAAGCTTTCACGATCTGTAATACTGTGTTTAATGCTGCTCAGTGGGTGGAGTCTGATTTCCTGATGAACTATAACAAAATAGTAATGTGTTGTGGTTTGTGATGTAATGCACTGAAACCTACTTTTTTGCGGGGGGATGTTAGGATTAGTCAGAGCTACTGTGTGTATCCAGAGTCATTGTTTGTCTCAGTCTGTCTCAATCACCTGGGAGACCACAGGCCTTTTTATAGTTATGCGCTCATTCTCAAAACTAAAAAATTATATGGCATTCTTTTGGGTGTGTGTGTCGGTGCCAGGCAAACAGAGATACAGTTAGAGTGTGTGTATGAGTCTAGGATCACATTTTATTGGGTTAGCCGCACACAGTTCTGGGAAACGGAACATAATACCCAGGGATGGAGAAGTGGGCACTGAGGAAGGAGTCCTGCCCAGAGATTTACCGTCTGTGTGAAGAAAGAGAGGTTGTTCTTCTTCTCATGCGTAGCATGGATCAATGGTCTCAATCGGTGGACTAGTGGACAATATGAACACAATGGCCGACAGACGCCTATTTTATGTTACATATTTTCCACTTTAGCCATTGTCTACCGCAATCTACCAAGGGGAATGTGGTCTATATTAGTTGTGCGCTACTGTTAGGTAAATTTCTTTATCAAGAAGTGCACAGTCATCGGGCTCAAGGAAAGTTCAATTGTTATATTCTTGCCAGCAAGGAAACAAGTCTGTCTCGGTACAGAGTTGTATAAAAGCTTAACAGTAATAGGCAGTTATTTTATACATGGTTTGAACAAGTTACAGGATGGAGACAATACTTTTCGCCACCCCATGTGGAGGCAGAAGTCTGTCACCTTTGAATGTCAGTTTAGTTAGTCTAAAGCTTGTGGAAAGTTATATGCTTTGTTTTCAACAGTTTTTGACACCTGCTCCTCATACATGCACTGCAAAAGATCCAACAATCAGAATCTGTAAGCAAGGCTTGAAGTTAAGGCAAACAGTGTCCACATCTGCTTAACCACATTAGGGTGCAGTGGTTTCTCTTTCTGAGCGTGAAGATATCACAACCCACACACAAACACACACACACACACACAGCATTCTTTTCAGCCTGTATAACAACTTGCTCAAATATTTCCATCAGCTACCCTATAGAAGACGAGCCAAACCCCACCATTAAGAAAATTCCCTAATCACAAAGTTTTGGACAGTGAGTTAGAATGATATTCTTCAGATGGGGCCTTGTTCAGTCTGAGAAAGTCCTCTAGAGTTGTTCATTCTGCGGATGTCTCATGTTTTATAAAGACCTCATGTTTAAAATCCATGCCTGGAGAGTATTAAATCTCCAATTGTTTGTCCCAGTGGTGGTTTGAAGGAGATTAATAACCCTAACGACTTAATGGAATAAATATTCCCTCCACTGCTCTATTGTAATCATTGCTTGCCCTGTTATTTCAAGACTGTACCTTTTTTTTACGGAAGACGAACAAAAGTAGATTATTCTGGATTCACCTCTAGGGAGAATCTGGCAGGAAGTCGATACAGTCTTGTTGCTGTCCTACTGTCTGTGTTGCTATGCTACCTTCTTCTCGACTGGGCAAGTCGAAATTGTTAAAGGGCGATAGCAGTTGAATCACTTACATTTGTCACAAATCCAACAGTACTAGTAGCTTAAACACAAGTCACACCATGGTGAGTCAATGCGGGCCTGTGACAGCTGTTCGCGTCAGAAGTGGCCTTTGGGGACTTTGGGATACCTGACCCACTCAAAAACTAAATCCATGATTAAGTAGGAAGGAATTTCATTTTTGGGGGGAAAATACAAGGTTCCCCACAGCAGGGGAAATGTGACTGTATCTGTGAAACTTTCTATGATCCGTTGGGCCTCAGAGGGCACAGAACATAGCTCTGCCACAGCTGCTGGAAGTTTACCATGGTCTGTAAAACCCCAAGTTAAACTCTCCGAGGGAGTAGACATATTTCCCTTTCCTGTTTAGTTTTTTTAAGCCAAAATCAGGGTTTACCCAGAAAACTGAGTAACTGAATCAAAACGTAATTTCATCCTCGATATCCAGTAACTTGATGGATTTTTGTCAAAGCTGAGGTAGCGTCGAGCCTTGTGTCATGCCAGGATTGTTCACGAGAGTAAGATCGTAAAAACGTCAGTGCTGCCAGGGCAAACCAATTTGGGATATTGTTTTTACATCAGTGGCAACGACCTTAAATCAATCTCCCCGATAGATTTAGCCAAACAGAACTAAGGTGGTCAGAAGGAGCAATTTTGAGCATTTGTGATTAATTTACTAGGCGGTATTGGAGGAGCGTGTGAGTAGCCTATTTAGACCGCCTTGTCATCGTTGGTGAAGTGATTGGATATAAAGGTAGTTCGCACATAACCAGCTATGCCCATGAATAGCCTTTGGTAGACCATTTAGACAGTGTGTGTATGGTACAGACAGGTAACTAATTCAAACTAAAAGAACCGCTGCCTGTAATTTCGATTAGAATCATTAGCAGTAAAGACAACACAAAGATTGCATGTTGGCTCTTGTGTTAGATTGTTTAAAGGACAACAGAAAGTAAGAAAGTATATTTATAATATATTTACTTCCCTATCTTTTTACTTTCTCAATTCTCACATTTGTGTAACCGAGACAGGTTATAAACCGATAGCACACCTCCCTTCCATCTAGAGGGTCAGATGACTGAGCGGTTAGGGAATGGGGCTATTAATCTGAAGGTTGCCAGTTCAATTCCAGGCCGCGCTAAAAGACGTTGTGTCCTTGGGCAAGGCACTTCACCCTACTTGCCCGGGGGGGAAATGTCCCTGTAATTACTGTAAGTCACTCTGGATAAGAGCGTCTGCTAAATGTAAAATGGCTTGTACAATATAAACAACAGTTTCACATGACAAGAACACACCAATAACCGACACATTACGTTTTGAAGTGCTCCACTCAAAATGCAGAAATGGACATTTACAATCCAAAGATTGAGGAGAATGTTGAGGCGTCTAATTAAAGGGAAAAAGCTGTGTTACTGACAGAAAGCATGCTGAGCGATCCACTATGCCCTCCAGATGTAGCTAATGGGGTCATAAGTTTGCAGTTCACATACATACCAACATCGTAATCTACTTTGCATAACCCCATAAAGTTAAGCCTTGTACGGATAAATGGTACTGTTCAGAATGCTTAGTCGCAGTTTGTGACCCAAGTATTTCGATAATGACCGTTCCGTTGACCATGATCGATTCAGTATTTTTTATTGCCGCTGTTCATTGTGTTTTTATGAGGAAGTACTGAATGCAAAATCCTACAATAGGCCTACAGTCAGCATGTCTATAATCGAACAGACACGGACCCACACATACACCATTGTGTGTTTTACGCACATAGTTTACATGGACTGGAGCAGCTGTGTGAGAAGATCTGTGATCACTGATGTCCTTCGCCTTTTAAACAGGGGGCATTTGCATGGAAAACGGTCGACAACAGCCAGGTAAAACCACTTCCCTCTCTTCTCCTTCCAGATGGACACCGCATGTTTACATCCCAGATGGATACCGCATGTTTACATCCAAGATGGATATAGTATGTTTATATGCCATGTTTATATGCCAGTCAGTTTTTGATGCAGTGTTTATAGGAAGTATGCTGGAGACACAATGGAGAGGAACTAACATTGGCCGGGTTTCCCAGATTCGTTCGTCTTAACGCTAAGAGCTTCTTAGGAGCGTTCTAAGAGCGTTCTAGAGCGTTCTTAGAACGCTCTTAAGAAGCGTTCTTATAACGCTCCTAAGAAGCGTCCATTGACGTCATCGCATGTTCTGTTGATAAAAACCTGCCTGGTTTGGTCACGGGTGGTCGTCACCCTGACATGATACTCAGTGTCTTATCTCGACAAAGGGCCGTACCTCCTAGCTGTGGTTTACTCGATACTGCAAACCAGTAGCAGCTTCAAGCTGTTCCTCCCCCTTCTCAGGTCATGGCTCAGGCATACAAAACATGCAGTGACATGCGTAGGTGCTGGCAGACTACATTTAGTCATCAATATCAACCGTGAAACTGGTCTCGCAACACTCGACTTGACTGCCTTCGAAGGGGAAGGTGTGCCGTGGGTCTATCGATCTGCAGACCCTCTCATTGTGGATACGGTGAAGAGATTGGCTCAAATCCCAAGATTCTCTTGTTCCGTGTCCTTGAGCAAGATGCCCCCAGCCGCCCCAACAAGCGCACACACACATCATCTCCGGCCATCAATGTCTGTGAGTTTGAGAGAGAAATAAATAATTGATAACGGCACATTGATAGCATCTCAGGTCTTTTCTCATTCCAGTTCTCAGCAGGACAAACAAGATTTGATCCATTGCTGCCAACATAGAACATAGATGTGCCCTCAACCATCCCACCATCCTCCCTGAACTACAAAACATTCCTCCTCCCTCTCTCTCTCTCTCTCTCTCTCTCTCTCTCTCTCTCTCTCTCTCTCTCTCTCTCTCTCTCTCTCTCTCTGTCTCTCTCTCTCTCTCTCTCTCATGCTCTCTCTCTCTATCTTTTCTCTCAGTCTGTAAATGAAGATGTTTGTAAATCCACTATCGGAATTCACACTGGCTGTAACCCTGGTACCTACTCCGTCCTCACAAAAAACACCACACATACCTCAGGAATGAATATTTTGTATTTACCATGCAGAGGAGCTATTATTAACCCTTATCTCAATTCTGCTCCTAGTGAGCGCCACAGCTCTGTCAGTCTGTCTGAAACTACAGGCTACTTTTTCATTTATTAAATATCCAGCATGTGTATTTTCACACAGTCCTTTCGGCCAAGCCTTAAACTATGAGCTTGCTATGATATGGGATCCTTATCCTTAACAAGTGCCGTCCTGCAACTTTATGAGTCAAACAATAGACCAGAATTTCCTCATAACTGTCTGTTGAGTCAAGTTTGTATGTTTTGACAGTTCAGGCAGCTTAAGTTTAAAACCCCCATCCAAATGAAACTTGATTCCGATAATACAGTCAGAGAGTTACTTAAGATTCTGGACATTGTAATCTCCTGAGAGACTGAACCCTGGAAGATCCTAGAGGATACAAGTGAGAGGTCTCTCTGCTCAGACAGACTTGTGTCTCAAGAACACAGCCCCTGGAGCACTGGGTGAAGAGTTATATCATCTCCAAGACGATGACCTTCTGGATGCACATGAGGGAGTGGAGAGGGGAGGCACGGCAGGAAGGCTGACTTCAGATCATCATTTATTTAGACGGTCATTCATCCAGATCCATTGTAATAATCCAACATTAATCATGCAAGCTTTTTTGTTTAACGGCATCTAGGTTTATAATAGGGAGGATTTTGTTATTAGTTATTCAAGAGTGCCTAATCGGTTTACCAGGAGGCCTCCCTTATTAGCTACAGAAGGCCCTCTGCCCTATCCCCAGCGTCTAAAAACAGCGGCAGTAGCTCACTTTTCCGTCTCTGGGTGGGATCCTGAGGGAGGCAGGGAAGAAACGTGAGATCCAGAGAGACCTGATGTTATCTGCTGGCCTGTACAGCCAGGGAGCCCTGTCCTGACATGAGGCTGATCTTATCTCACAGCAGCTCCGCGTCCGGACAGGCCTGCCAGCACCACTGATGTACTGTGAAGGGGGGGGGTTTTAATCGAACGGTTTGATTTACGCAAAGACAGTTGAGGTAAACAACTACGTAAGCTCCATGATGAGATTGAACAGAAGACTAGAAGGCTGTGTCACAACAAGCCGGCCTACTGATTTTATAGATTTGTGAAATGAACCTTCAGACTTTGACTAATCGCCCCTCTGTGCAGCACTGTGTGGATTCAATCACGCGCCGTTTCTATGAATCACGTACGCTGTCAGCTATCGATACGAGCAAAGCAGGAGTCCTGGTAGGGTTCTTGAAGGGTTCTTGAAGAGTCGTCTGTCTGTATTAGGCCAGCTTTAAACAGACATGGGTGTCTTGAGGAGAAGGGAGATGAGCTGATTGGAAGGTCTGGCAGGGCTTTCTCCTAACCTTCGGTCCAGTACCACTCACTGTAAAAAGGTCAAAATCTGATAGACAGAACATCAGGGAACAGACAAGACCAGACACGTTCCAGCTGAAAACATTTTATTTAGGCAAAGTGTTTGCTAAAGACCCTGACCAACTCCGGAAGGGCATGAACAGAGAATGAATCCAGGCGTGTTGGAGATCATCATCAACTATCCCCTGGTTGGTGTCAGAACTACATATTACAGGAAATAGATGTGTGTGTGTGTGTGTGGCTTTGTTGCATCAAAAGAGGTATCCATCATAATACCGTAATCTTGTGCGTGTGTGTCTGTGGTTGTGTGTGGTTGTGTGTGCATTTTTAATTGGTAAAGCCACATGAAATGATTGGATGATTGGAAGGTCCTCTTTCTCAGTTTTGCTTTCACGGTACAGCAGGGTTAAGCAGAGGCACATGTTCTCCGGCATGTGGGAACTATTAAAATGCCATCTGTAATCACAACAAATAGAAAAGAGAAAGGAGGAGGATGAAAATACAGAGGAAGGAGGAGAAAAAGTAAAAACAAGAAAAACTTTTTAGTGAAGAAATGACTGCTGCTCCACTTCTCATTTCTCTCATTTGGGTCGTATTAAACCCTAGCAAACACTCTTCACCCACTTCATGTTGCATGCTGCCTTTGCTCGTTAACTTAACGAGGTACATGCTGTAAGATATGTTAGGTCTGTGGCAGGATTGTGGCCTTGCTGCTCAAATCAAAATGAAGAGCGTGGGAAACAGGAACTGTTTCCATTTTTGTCTTTTTGTCAGATCACCACTTAGCATTTGTGACAGGATATGTTGGATCTAACTACTCTAAATTGAGAAGCAGTGTATATGTTATAAGAAAAGTGAATGGGGGCATCTTTATATTCAAATTTTGTTTACCACAACTTAAAGGTGTCTTAAATATAAATACAATCATTTCCATCGGTAAATATTCTGTCATCATTTCCCAGTGGCATGGGTGGTCCACAGGATGAAAACAAACTTGACAGACGGCCAATTTCTTTCTACATTACTCTCCTGACAGTTACCGTTTTATTGGCCTCCACATACTTCAATCCTCAGCGGCCAATCTTCCATTCAACTGCCTTTAGTTTGACACCCTCGACCCAGAAAACTTCCTGTTTGTTGAAAAATAAAAACACTAACTTCTCCTGACGTTCAAGAACGACAACTCCACAAGAAGAACGTGCTAGTTTTCAGATGATTATTACATTTAGGTATTTATTAAACTGTGTCTGTGTGTAAACCACATGTGGATTCTTTACATACAGAGGTGTAAGTGTGTGAGGAGAAGGGAGAGATTGGCAGGTTTCCAAAGAGGAGGAGATGCTGGCTTAGAGGCAGACTGAAACTCAGTATGTGTTCAAACTTGTTGTGATACAGAAAGTCTGCCCAGGGACTCTTCCTTCACAACACAATTCCTGGTTCCATTACGCAATGTTCCACCTAACCTTGTTGAAGTATGTAAGACTTTACTTGTAGTTCATGTCAGGGTTTCTTTAATAGGATTTCCCAAAGACACCCATGTGAGAGACAGCAAGGATCAACACCAAAATAAATCTGACACAAACCACTCGGTTAAGATTCAGTACTCTCTTCTCGGATGGTCAGATGGCTGAGCGGTTAGGGAGTCGGGCTATTAATCAGAAGGTTGTTGATTCGATTCCCGGCCGTGCAAAATGACGTTGTGTCCTTGGGCAAGGCACTTCACCCTACTTGCCTCGGGGAGAATGTCCCTGTACTTACTGTAAGTCGCTCTGGATAAGAGCGTCTGCTAAATGACTAAATGTAAAATGTTCTCAGATGTGTGAAGCAGAACGTTGCCAGAGATGCCATTCGCCTCGTTGGTGTTGGACAAACACGATAGAATGGAATGCTTCCAAAACATTCCTGTGCAGAGAACTACTAACACAACTCAGTGTGTGTAGCGAACACCAAAGGGTGTTTCAGGATAAACACCCTTTGAAAGCTGATCCTCCGTCTTAATCACTACCAGGTCAAACGGCTGTGAAAGACCCAGGTTCTAGACCAGCCATGATTCATGTGGAATGTCCAGTAGTCTCTTGCATGTGGTGCTACCAGCTGATGTAAGAGTTTTCACCTCATCCACACAGACGTGGTTATTCTTAGACCCATCTCTCGAGTCAGACTACATAGCCGTGGTACTGCACTCCGGCATGATGTGGTCACTGGTGCTTCCCATGGAAAGGAGAAGGCCCTTTCCTCCAAAGACTGGAGGGTGCTGCAATGTCGGGCATTTGGGGATTAGGCAATCCATGCTTATGTTTTTTAAATTAATTAATAAAAAAAAAAGGGGAACTCCTTGGGTCTGTTAAGGCGTAGGCTTGTGTGGTTTGGAAGAAGGATATATGTTTATCAAGAAGAGGATTGGTGGTTTCTGAGAAGCTGCCATTGAGTTACATGCAGTATTATGTTGATGATGTGGAGGGCTGCTCTCTCCACACGCACACACCCACACACACACGACACAATTTTCGCATTCTTTCTTCTGAGGACAGAGAAATATTGCCAAAGTTAATTCCCGTAACCAACAAATGGCTGTCATTTACCATCATTAAAACCTCCTCCTCTTCCTGCAAAGATAAACCTGTTTTGAAGGGCACATTGTGCATGTCTTGTTTCATGTAAGATTAAAGACTTCAGAGAGAATGTGAAAATGTGATGCATTGTGCTTTTGCTTTGAAAAAAACTTTACAAACTAATGAAAGACGTGATAATGCATTTTTATTTGACAGTTTGGCCATTTTGGCAGAAGAGATAGCGTACAGCTTACCAATCTACAACAGACATCTCAGATTTTATGACATTGCTCAGAATCACTATATCAAGTAAATAACAGATCATTGCTACCTAATTAAAATACTACTTGAGCAATACCGAATACAAGGAAACTGGCATCAAAGCCATTCCTGGTACAGTAACATCTACTGCCAGTATGGTGTCTGTGAAAATCTTGACATGGTTTTAACAGCCTTTCTCATGGAGCCAGGGAGTGGAGAAGGTTGCCAAACCTCTCTTCTGCATTGCCTGGGGCTCGAGGCATGGGGCGGTTATCCCCCCGTCTCATCTCACACAAGCCAGGGAACACTCAAGTCTTCTGCTGAGCAAATGGCTCAGCACTAACGCGGCAAGGAGCCAGAGTTCCCCAACATCATCAAAGGAGAAACAGATCAGCTGGTTTAGTGGTGGCGTACTTGCGAGTGTTAGTACAACAGCGTTGTTTATGCTTTTCTTTGTAGCTTATTTGTTACGTTGATAATATAACCCAAACTAAGCCCTTTAGTCTGAAGAAAGAAAGAACTTTCCATTATATATTGTAAATCAAAACACACTGAAAGAGAGAGAGAGAGAGAAAGAGAGAAAAAAAGAGAGAGAGAGATCCTGCAGTAAAAAAGAGCGAAGGTCTACTCCCTTTTATATCCAACAAGCTCTTGTCAGAAACTAGGCTCAGAGAAACCAATGGGAGCTTCTTCACCCTCATGCCCCAGCAGAACATGTGGTGTGAAAACGGTTTGACCCCACTGCAGAGAAAGGTCAGCTAAATGTACTTCCAACTACTCATGTCTCTAGCATGAGATGGGGGGAGGGGCAGGTCATCTCCCAGTCTAAAATGTGTTTGTCTATCTTTGAACCTGTGTGTGTGTGTGTGTTGGGTGTGTGTGTGTGCGTGTGTGTATAACTTACATTCCAAATCCTTTATGTCCCCCTCTGTCAACATGCCACACAGCGCTCATTTCCTACAAGGCTCTTGGTAGATCATTGGGTAACACTTGAGATCCTTGTAATAAGCATTTATTGATCTAATCTGCTGCGGCTAGGATACAGTAGAGGACTCAAAGGATATGAGAAAGTCGATGACACAGAAACAAGGGACAATTTCCATGGAAATCCCTCGATTGATGGATGCTTTGCACCTGTTTATTGAGACACTTTCAAAACACTAACATTTAACACTGTCGAAAAATGACAAATCCAAGCTTTTGAAAAACAATCATGACATATAACCCTGGCTGCAAGCAACAAGCCACAAAACACAACTTTTGGTTTTCACCATGAAAGTTAAATGCACAAGGAACACGGAACACATCAAGATAGTTTTACAAATCCAACAAATGTCATATTTTGACATTTGTGACATAAGTGCAAATAGTACAAGTCAGCCGAAACCAACTGTCAGTAACGGGCATGGTGCACCCGCAAAATAACAGTGTCTGGAAGATACCTTGTACATGTCACACTGACAGGGTCAGGTTGCCACTGGATACCGCTGCATTTCCTTTTCAGAGGGGAAGATAGAGAAAGACGACAGGGGAGGGATGAGAGGGATGAGAGGGGTGAGAAGGATGAGAGGGATGAGATGGGAGAGAGATGAGAGAGGGATGAGAGGGGAGAGGGATGAGAGGGGAGAGGGATGAGAGGGGAGAGAGGGATGAGAGGGGAGAGGGATGAGAGGGGAGAGAGGGATGAGAGGGGAGAGGGATGAGAGGGATGAGAGGGGAGAGGGATGAGAGGGGAGAGAGGGATGAGAGGGGAGAGAGGGAGTGACGGTGCCTGCCTGAATCGGTCTCCGCGTTAAGCGTCTGTCCGTGGTCATAACTCAAAACAAAATCTCATTCCCTGCTGAGGTTCCCATTATGGCAGAGGCTGTGAGCAGATGATAGGCAGACAGTTCTTTGAAATGGTGGCAAGTTCTATCTGAGGCGGATAGAGGGAATAGAAAGATTGATGAGAGAAGGGAGAGGGAGGAAAAAGTGGGGAGGTAGTCATTACAGAGCGGGCACTGACATCACATGAACACACTGTCAACGACCAGCATAGCAAAACAGTTCTTCTTTGACAACAAAAGGTTTATCTTCAAAAGTACACATTGGAGACATGAGAGAGCTTAGGGAGATCTCGATCCTTAGCAGCACATGGAGATGGATACCATGTGGTTTTCCATTTGAAATGTGGAATCTCCCCCCCCCAAAAAACGTGCAAGGCTAACATAACATGACATCGCCTGTCAGACGGTAGACACACAAGACGGTTTCCGCGACAACACCATTGTTTACGCGCCCTCTGACCCCTCCCAGAAGATGACCTGGCGCTCGGCCTCCCATCCTCCTTTGCAGGGGGCTGATTACATAAAGACAAGCACTTCCTCCTCTGGCTGGGCTGAGGCCCTGTCAAAACAAGACTGGACTTGGCATTTGTTACACAACAGACAGCCCCCCCCCCCAACAAGCCCACAAACAGTAACCCCCCCCACACACAATTTAGACTAATCACCTTCATGAATCAACGTGTTGAGTCAACATAATTAATCAGATTTGCAGAGGAAATTGCAGAAACTTTGCCTGAGTATCCGAAAAAGCAATGCAATTAATGCGTTTATAAATGTTCTGTTGATGAGTGGCGATCCATTTGAAGGTATCTGTATTAGATCAGGGGGATATGATCCCCCTAAGGGACCACAGAGTCTACTTTGGCCGGGAAGGGTTAGTTATGAAGGTCACATGGAGGTGCCATTTTGTGTCCATGTACAGAACGACAGTGTTAGGGTGCATGGGTTCTAACATCCTTAAAAAGTCTGGAGACGATCTGCAATGGAAGTATTGACATTAAGGGGAGAGTCCAGATAATATTTGGTGGATAGAAGCTGACTCAGGACACATATTTACACGAGCTTTGACACACCTACTATACACATAACATAAGCAAGGTTGTTTCATAGCTCAGTGCACACATCTTCCACAGTACAGGATAACACAGGTACACAATGTACAAGTGCTCTACATAACACTCAGAAGTAGCAGTATTGTTTATGTGCAGCAGTCTGCACACACACACACACACTCATAAGACTTTAACAACTTTAACATCCACATGAATTACTATATTTACAACCTGAACATTCATAAGCACCTTTGACACATTCAGGAGCATCATCAACACTAACTGCTATACTTTGAATAAATACCGTTGCTGTGCTTGAAATACACAGACCCTGTGAAAACCGACAAAGCAGATCTCCGTAAAGGCTGCCTCACAGCGTAACATAATTTGAACGCCACGCTCATTTCTCAGGTGGCGAATGCTCCATCGTGATGCTTCTGTTTCCAAGGTAGTGGCTGTCACCCCTCTCCCTCCTGACAGAAGCGGCTCTAAAAAGTATGACTGATTAAGAATGGAATCCTTCTTGACCCATGACCTCTAAGGTGAGTCGAGTTGGGGTGAAAGGTCAACCAAACAGCTGCTTGGGGTGAGAGGGCTAATGTGTGTGGTAGCTATAGCTACCACTGAATCTCTATGGTCAGGGTTTCCCGCCGCACTTTTCAGTTAAGGCGGCCGCCTAAGCAACTCCTGCCGCCTTAAATACGTCGTCAAAAAATAATTATATATATATATGCCGCTCCGCCGGAAAACCCCACCCTACCACCTTAACTAACACATTTTCTGCGGGAAACCCTGATGGTGATCTGATACAACTCTGGTAGGCCATCCGCAAGACCGCATGAGGATACGATAGCGTGACGGGCCAATCCGTTTAAAGAGCCGATGGTAACTTCCCATGGAGACCCCCGGCCTGCTAAAGCCATGACGCAAAATAAACAGGCTTCTGGCACACTGTGGACTCACTTGGGAGTTTTAAATCTAAGTTTCTCTCTCTCTGCAAATCCTTTAATCAGATAAGATAACAGACAGTCTTAAGAGTCTTTGTTGAAAGGACTTAGACTTGACCAAGACAGTGACTCTGGCTCCTGTCCAACAGTCACTCAAAGGTCCCTTTCCGATGGAGTCCCAGGAAGAGGCTCAAGAAGCTCGTTTCTAAAACCAGCATCAGGAGAGACGGAGGTCTCTGGTACAGAGAGCCTGTGTCCCATGACTCCCCCTATAACAGCACACATTCTGAGAGTTGGGCTGCTCCCCCAGGCACCTCTCAGTAAAGGTCATACCATCTGCAGGGAGCTTGGGGGGGGGGTCCAAGGATGGTCAGACCATCTGCGTGGGGGGGTTCCTGGGTTGGCCAAACTTTGCAGAGTTGCTGTGGTGAGACAGTTCCAGCTGGGCTTCCTTGCCCAGCGAGGCCTTGAAGAGGGAGCTCCGCAATCGCAGGGGGGGCCCCATGCACAGGTGTCCCCAGCAGAAGTGTAGCACGGACGGGCTGAGGAAGATGAAGACCCAGGGGTCGATGATGGAGTTGACGGAGAGGAGGAGGAGAGCTATGCGGTCTGTGAGGTGGCTCTCCTTCGTCGGGCTCATGGAGTTTATGTACACACGGATCTAGGGAGGGAGGGAGGGAGGGGGGGAGGGAGGGAGGGGGGGAGGGAGGGGGGGAAGGAGGGAGGGAGGGAGGGAGGGAGGGGGGGAAGGAGGGAGGGAGGGGGGGAGGTAGGGAGGGGGGGAAGGAGGGAGGGAGGGGGGGAAGGAGGGAGGGAGGGAGGGAGGGGAAGGAGGGAGGGAGGGAGGGAAGGAAGGAGGGAGGGAGGGGGGGAAGGAGGGGGGGAAGGAGGGAGGGAGGGAGGGAGGGAGGGGGGGAAGGAGGGAGGGAGGGAGGTAGGGAGGGAGGGAGGGAGGGAGGGAAGGAAGGAGGGAGGGAGGGAGGGAGGGAGGGAGGGAGGGAGGGGGGGAAGGAGGGAGGGAGGGGGGGAAGGAGGGAGGGAGGGAGGTAGGGAGGGAGGGAGGGAGGGGGGGAAGGAGGGAGGGAGGGAGGTAGGGAGGGAGGGAAGGGGGGAGAAACAGAAAGTCAGCATTACAGAACGAATGTTACAGAAATGATATAAATGATAATGGATAACTTCTGATAACGGACTAGAACAATAGTCTCAGAAATGTCCTCAAATCAAAAGTAATTTTGCATAATAAAGCACATAACCAGTGAAGCCACACTCCATGTGTGATTGTGTGATGACTGTTTGCTTTAACACAGCAAGCACTGGAATAATCTGGCACAACCTTGTACTTTTTCATATACATAGTTACTACTACTATGCATACAGTATGAAGATATCATATGATCACAGACATTGAAACTGACAAGCTTAAGAAATGTGTCTGTTCTGTAACACGATGCTGGGCCCGTGTCCAGCCAAACGTCGTAACAAAGATTGACTGTGATAGCCTGAAAACGACACGATCATGGGAATCTGTTGGACGCGAGAACTTCACTTGCTTTACTCAGTACTTAACACTGAACCATAACAGAGGAAGAAAGGAGGAGAGGAAGTGAATTTGAAGTTCCTGTTTTTTATTTTATTGGGGGGGGGGGGGTTGTCAACATTTCCAACAGTCGGTTTCTTACTAGAACACTTAAGACTAATGGCACTCTCATCGTCTATCATTACATGGCAATAGCATCATGCAGTCCTGCTCAGTAATGATGGGAAAATGTGACTATTTTAATGGCTTATAAAAAACTATGTCGTTCTGGGATCTCCCACATTTGCACACACTCTGAACGCACACTCTGAACGCAGCGGAGGATCTGGGCTTCACAGCTTCACTCAGGGGTGCTGGCTACGGTGGACACACTTCCTGCCGTTTTAGACCAATTTCCTGACACCACCGTCATCATGCCAACACCCTGTGTGTACGTCCGTCACTTAGCAACACTCTTCTTAAAGCGAGATTCCAACAGGTCCGATGTGCCCTAGTTCAGAGTGTGCACTGTGCGCTGGCACTAACGAATCCAGTAAAACAACAGGACTTTACAGAATGAGCTCGGTTCTCAGTTCTCAGCGGTGTTCTGTTTGTTCGGTGACGTTCTATCTAAATGCAAATGTGGCGAGCAGCTCTCCACGTCCTGAAGGACACTCCAGTGTGACTACATTTCAAAGTAAATGGCATTGCTGGGTTCTCTGCGTCTCCCTCACCTTGTTTTCTTAAGAGGCGTTTGTTTGTGTCAGGGAGTCAGGTGGCTGAGTGACTAGTAATCCAAAGGTTGCTGGTTCGATTCTCGGCCATGCCAAAATGACATTGTGTCCTTGGGCAAGGCACTTCACCCTACTTGCCTCGGGGGGAATGTCCCTGTACTTACTGTAAGTCGCTCTGGATAAGAGCGTCTGCTAAATCACTAAATGTAAATGTAATGTTTGTGAGTGGAGGGTCTGGACACAGCGGCGAGCAGGTCCATCTTATCTTAACGAGTTGCATGTCCTCTAACGGATAGGGGAGATCCTCTGAAAGTATGTGTGTAATTATGCAGAGATGTCTCTCTGGCCCAGACGTGAAGAGGACTCCAGCAGGATGAGAGGGCTGATGTGTGGGTGAGGGTGAGTGCTTTCCTGGGCAGAGCGGAGGCAGACATGCAGATGTCAGTGCTTTCGTTAAATGACAACCGTTGAGAAGCGGTTCTAAATTATTCATGCTATCAGTGGCGAGTGTGGGAATGAAGAGGGAAAGGCCGGGGGGGCTTGAGGCCGGCGGGGCTGGAGGCCGGGGGGGCTGGAGGCCGGCGGGGCTGGAGGCCGGGGGGGCTGGGCCTTGGGCAAGGATCCTATTTCATCTACAGGCCATCCTATTACCCTCTGATCCTCCAGGTTCTGGCTTTGTACAAAATTCTAACGCGAAACCTGCGTGGAACTCGTTCTAGAGATAAACTCCCTCTAACGTGCGGAATTTACATTAAGGTTGGTTGGTGTTAAGGGATGGGAGTGATGAGAGATCGCCCTGTTTGAGAGATGTTTGGGGCTTTCATGTGATGCCGTATGTTTGCTCAGATAAGGTTCAGCTAGCGCCGTACAGGGCCGTGACGTACCGCGGCATCATGGCCCTCTCTTTCCCCCGAGGGGGTAGATGCATGCTAACCAGCTGATAAGTCCTGCTAATAAGATCATCCTTCAAGCCATCTATCTGTCACTGACCCATAATCAATTAACGCCTCCTATACGTAATCAGTAAAGTGGGGGGTGGGTGAGAAGGAAACTGATTGAATCCCAGTTTCCTCCAAGAGCCCACCTCTGAGAATTACCATCGAGATCCATCAGCGGGAATCTTGCTGGACGTATGCCCTTTCAAAAGTTTCAATAATTAGCATCATGCAGACGTGCTCCGTTTAATAACATTGATAATGTGGCTAACGGCTTTTCAAAGTGAGAGACAGTTTCGGTACCGTATTTAAGTATTTTTTAAGAAAGATTGTAATCGGCCATAAGATTCCAGTGTGAGACCATTTCAGTTCCAAGCAGATGAAACATGGGGATGTAGAGTTGGGATTTATATACAGTACATGGCTGCATATTTACTGGACCATACCAAATCATCCATCAAGGTCGCTACTGACAATACAAGGTGATGATCCTCCTAAAAATCAATGCCTGTTGGGATATATGTACTGACTTGCTTGACTTAAAGTTGATCTGTTATGACTGGTGTTTGCTATGCCAGAGATGCGTTGAAACTCAGACTTGCTCAGAAAAAGACTGGAATGTGTCGCCACTGAACAGAAACTGTACGTTAAACATTCTATCCAAAAGTGGTCTACCTTTTCCAGTGTTTGTCTTCCATTGGCGTCCTGAATGAACGTCAAAGTGACAGAATTGACACATGCGTGTGTGTCTTGTAATCAGTTAAAATGTGACTTTATCTTACCACTAGGGGAAGGGTGCAAATGACAAATATCACTGTCATGAACACCAGCAGAATAAGATGCTCCACTTCCTCCGCCATGGAGACGGCTCGCCGGTCCTTCTTAGTCCGCGTGGTCACAGAACCATAGTTTATTCTACGCCTACGGTACATGAGGACCAATTGATAAACCACAAAAAAATTGCAAGCCGCTATGGATAAAACCAGTAGCAGCAACACAGATGCGTAAAGGTTTGGGTAAACTCTGTCTGCTGGGCCACCGGGGTTCATGTCAATGAAACACCAAGTTCCCGGGCAATACTGCACATACTCCCCAAATCCAGCGAACGGCATCAGACAGAACAACGTACAAAGTAAGAAGATGAATGGAATAGTTATGTATCCACACCGCTTCGTTATGTGCCTCCCATACAGGTACGGGTATCCGATGGCTAGGCATCGCTCGAGCGCCATAGCGAAGAGAATAGACAATGTGGCTAAACTGAAGAAAGTCATGCTGAAGCCAAAGTATTGACACACCGCGCTCGTTTCACTCATTCCAATTAACGTGGTGTTAAAGGAATAGGACGCCTGCACAATGGGGCTTATGAAACAGGTTCCCGCCAGATCTGTTACTACCAGAGAGGTCACCAGCACGTGAAACAGTGACCTTCTCTGTCGACTCGGGTTCTTCCTTCGGCGCATCTCGAGCACGAACAGTGCAGCCACGTTACCGACCACACCGGCGGAGAACATCAGCGCACTGGTGAGCGGGCTCCCTTTCTCAATGTGAGATATGTGATGGCACCTTTCGTATTCGCTTCTGTTATCCATAGTGATGGGAATAGTTTTGCGTCTTCAGTCCTTAAGATGTTGGCACAATAATAAAGTAGGCAGTCGTTATCACTCGTATTATATCCAACAAGTTGTTGTCCAGGTAACCATTCAACTAAACAGACCAGCATGAACCCCTGGATCTACGAGAGCCAAATACCTTCGGTGGAGCGTGCGTCTTCTGTCTCTACTTGAATTGCCCACATGGCTTGCCAAATGTTATTGCCTCGTAAAAAAGGAATTTTGTCATAGGTTTTCTCTTCTTAAATTAGTCCGAGAAGATTTGACTTGTTCTCGTGCACATCTGTTCATCTCTTCCATACTTTCATTCTTCTTACGGAGCTCTGTTACTGACAACGTGCGTTCGTTCCTTCGGTTGCTGAACAAGCCGCGCTAACGAACTACTGGTTCCTCTCCCGGTGTGAGTTGTCCTAACCGAGTGATGCAGTGACGTCGGTGACAATTGACACACCCTCCGAGCCTGAAGACGGCCTTGATCTCTGAAGTAGTTTGAGTATTGAGATGCAGCCCATGAGTTATTCTGACGGTGTTCAGGGAATACGAGCATGATCCGCTAAAATATCAAATTGTTACGGTACTTGCTTGCCTCTTGTTCATGAAGTAGCCTATTAATGGACTGTAAATTATACAGCCTTAGAAAAGGGAAAGTAGGGGAGTTTAAAATGGTTTTATCAACTAAAATGTGATCTGACCACAATTGTTCAAAACCTTAAGTCATAAACTGCTTTATAAACCACTGAGCGCGTCCACGCATGCGGCAGCATTGAACATAAAGTTATGACCCGAACGAAGAAAAACCATGTACGCTATATAACTGTTTAAAATACCCAAGTGGACATACTCCCCTATGTGGGCCTCTTTCCTGTTCATCCTACACTCCTTTTGTTCCTCATATTTCATTTTTGAGTAAGCGCCCCCCCCCCTGCCCCCCCACATCCCCTCTCCGCTCCTATAGGAGCTATATCCCTCTACTCAGTTAGTTACAACTGGGACGTGCCTCTTTGGCCCCTCCTAAGACACCACCAAACCTAACATCTGTATCTCAGGGAAGTCAGATGGTTGAGCGGTTAGGGAGTCGGGCTATTAATCAGAAGGTTG
Source organism: Osmerus eperlanus (assembly GCF_963692335.1). Classification (NCBI taxonomy): domain Eukaryota; kingdom Metazoa; phylum Chordata; class Actinopteri; order Osmeriformes; family Osmeridae; genus Osmerus; species Osmerus eperlanus. Next base: position 2,010,254 of record NC_085038.1, read on the forward strand.
TTGGTTCGATTCCTGGCTGTGCAAAATGACGTTGTGTCCTTGGGCAAGGCACTTCACCCTACTTTCCTCAGGGGAATGTCCCTGTACTTACTGTAAGTCGCTCTGGATAAGAGCGTCTGCTAAATGACTAAATGTAAATGTATGTATCTCCATCCCTGGTTGATCTTCATCATCTCCGTCCTTCCTCTGGCGAGGCAGTCGGTTCCCTTTTCAGATTAGCAGTGCCGATGTAGACTGCACACGCGCTATGGAGATATAGGCCTGCACATATTTCAATCTTAGCACTGCAATCTGAAAAAGGACATTAGGAAAGTAGACATGATGTACAATACATATACATAGAGGTCATTTTTTTCCAAATGTGGGTGGGACAGCTTTTTATTATAACTGAGTATGTGGCAGTTAAATATAATTTTCTTAATAAAAAAGTGTGTGTGTGCGGGCGGCGGGAGGCGGGGGTAGTGGGGTGGGGGGGGCGGACTGATTTGCAGTTTTCAAAAAATATTATGAAACCCATTCTCCTGTACAGTTTATAAACAAAGATACAGTACATACAATCAAGGCATAGATTCTGCTGACAATGATGTCACAGACACCATAGAAATGAGTTTTTCTTCCCCAGATATTCTTAGTGTCTTAATTCTCACACCCCTAAAAGGGATGTGAGTGAAAATTTCTACCGCAACAGTTGTGAAACCTTCAAATGAGCTCAACAAAAAAAGAAGAACATTTATTTAGATCCTCAAAAGTAGATAACAGAGTTGTCTGGTTGTTAAAGATACTCAATACTGTCCAAGAGGACAGTAAGTAAGTAAGTAAGTAAGTAAGTAAGTAAGTAAGTAAGACTTTATTTATATAGCACATTTCATACAAGAATTGCAGCTCAAGGTGCTTTACATAAAATCAATAAAAACAATAATACAAGTGATAAACAATTCAAACAAAAATAAAAATCCCAATAAGATCTCTGTTCAAGAGAGAAACCAACTTTAAACATGCATCTTAAAAGTAACAATAATATAATTAATAAAAGTAGGAAAACCCTATAAACAGTATTGACTTCTTACTGCACAATGAATCACTGAAGTAATCTATAGTCATGTGTCCTTTCTATTTGAGGGCTCACCCCTGACACCAACTCATGTGTCATCAGGATGTCAGCTAATATAGATTCAGTTGAAACAATATCTACTGAAATTATATCCAATTATCTGAGGCCAGATTCACTTTGCATGTGTTTAATAATTGAAACAGTAATTGAAGAGGTCAGAAGGACACTGTACATTGACGGGTTACGTACAGGGAGCATTCAGCAGGGCGATGAATCTCTTTGTCCTTGGGATTCATTTATAGTTCACTTACTATACATAGAGCCAGTTTGTCACCAAGCAAAATCATAACAAAAAATAAACTAGACAATAATCAAAACATGATATGATTTGGTTTTCCTGAAACTGTTTACCAGAAAATAGGTACTAAGTAAAACCATGTTAATATTTAATAAAATATGTATACATTATAAAATAAGTAGAACTCAAGAACAAAACCATTTAACTTTTGGAAGAAATTAAAAATGTTTCTTCACAAATTTTTACAAACATAGCTGGCACAGAGGACAGTGGGGTCCAGTTGGGGACATCCTTGTGTTCAATGTGTCTAATCTTTCATTATGTTTAAATATTCATGAGAATCTTGATTAAATATCGTAATGGCTGCAAAGGTCTATCCACTGACCCAGAGGTTTTCAAAGACACAACAGGAAGTGGTTAATTAAGAATATGTTGAACAGTTCTTGGCAGTGACCTGCATTTGAAATCCAGAGATTTGAGTGACGTCATCCTCACAGCCTGAGTTCTGAGTTCCGAAGAACTGAGAAACTTGATCCATAGAATCATGACTTCCTTTCTGCTCAGATAAGTAAGCTGCACTTTATTTTTATAGTAACACATGGCTGACGAGAAATTGAAAAAGTAGGCTTGTTACTTCTCCCAAACCAAGCCAGAACACACACAAACACACACACACACACACTCACTCACTGATGGTCAGCACATGAAGTACATACAAATATGAATCATTTGTAGCTTCGAAATGCATCACCTTCTCCTCTGCTGCCACCTTATGGTTTATATTGGTTATTACAGAGCCGTAGTGATCTGTTACTGCAGGTAAACCTTGAGTCATGGTCCCCATAGGTGCCGATACCGTGGAGGAAAACATAAATCGGCGCCTAGATGGTACCATGTTTCAGAAACGTATTCTCGTGATAGTTAAAAGAATACAAAATAATACAACGTCCAAATAAAGCTATGGGAACAAAACTCCATCCAGCAAACAGACACCAATATATCGATATAAAAATACTTTTTGACACTTCTTGATATTTAATTTGTTTTTATGATACTGACTTAGTGTTTTTTCAAATGGTTGTCAGAAAAATTTCCATTTCCATTTGTTTTTTTTATTCAGTAAGTTTAGCTTTACAACAAAAAATATATAGAATATATAAAATATATATATATATATTTATAAAGTATTTTGATATCGATATATTGGTGTCTGTTTTACTAGGAGTCATTGGTTGTCAGACAAATCTGATAATTATGTTTCAACAATTGATGTCAGTATCTTAGAAATATGCTACAACAGCTCCTCCCATTGGTTGCTTGGTGAAATCCTTCAACGTGTTCCGAAGTTTAACTGGACCGGCTCAACAGACCGGAGTTTCAGCTGTTTATAACACATAGTAGACCTCTTTGTGGGGAGTTTGTTTCAATGCAGTTGTTGGCATTACACTTTCAGAAAATGTTACACAGGCATACAATCCACTAATTTAATTAGTAGGGAAGTGTGTCCAGGAAGCCTAAATGATGGTGATGACATGAAAGTCCCGGTTAATAAAATAGTATCAGCTAATAAAATAAATAAAACAGGGGTCACTTTCAGCAATAAGGGCCATCAATGACCCAATAACAAGTAATATAAGACATTAAAGGAACTGGGCAATATATTAGCGGACTTCGATCGTACAAATTGTAGCCTGGTTTAAAAATTCAAACGTACGCAATCTATTGTTGAGATACTATTGCAAAAATATATAGGCTATACATTTTCTTTTTCTACAAAAAAATTGAAAACAGATGGTGTCTTGTGTCTTGCCAGTCAACAGACCCACAACCAATCAACAGCCTCTAACTCCAAATCCCTCCCGCTTAACTTAGGGAGCGCTCGGGTCAGAGGTAGGAGTTGGTGTGGGTCGAAATTCCTGCAGAAATCACCATCCTCTATCCGTTATCTCTTACCCACCGCCCGAGCCGCCGGGCGAATCCCAAGCATTGCTGTTAAATCAATGCAGATCTGTTAACTAAAAACTTCTGTAATGGCGAGGAGTAAATTAACTATATTTTTACTTCAGCTGTCGTGGACATTCCATCTTGCTACAGCAATTCAAAGGACAGATTTGTTTCCTTATGGGGAATCCAGCCGCGATCTGATTCTGAACGAGGGGGACGACGAGACGTCCAAGAAGCTCACACTGGAGAGACCTGTGTGCTTCTACGAGAATCATTTCAGTGAGCTTTACGTGAGTAGGATTTTTTCAACCGTGCGCACTCGGTGTTTGACAAATATATGTGGCGCTCCAGGTGAATCACTTTGCAGAACTGTAAGCAGGAGAACTGTAAGCAGGAGAAAGTATTTATAATATATATATTATAGACTGTCATCCACTGGCGCATTTCAGGATAATATAGTAGGCCAATTCCTAACACTAATACTAATATATCACTTACGGGTTGAAATAAAAAAAATAAACAAAATACACTGGAATTTTAAATATTTAAAATTACAAACACACAGTCCAAAACTGATTTTTTTTGTATTGCAGTTGGAATAACTGCAGCTCGTCCAAATACCGACCACTGCTTGCATCTGTTTCATGTGTTGAACCAGGGAGTCTCTTGACAGAGCTCTCCCCCATGTTAGGACCAGGAGGATATCCCAGCAGCCATATCACACTCACCAGTCCCTCTGTAGTGAGCTGACGAAAGCCTACTGGGAACACTAAAACAAGCCATAAAACTGCCAGCTTCTAGATTCAATGAAAAGTTAATACAGTGGTTTAAATGTCAGAGGAAGCACATTTCCCCCAAGTAAATCTATCTCAGGAGGAGGGCTGTGATCCACAGGTTAAGTTCCACCGGGGGGGGGGGGGATCAGGTGTGCGCAGATACAACCGCCACCGCAGGTACGGCGATGGCGTGTAACCCTCTCCACCTGCACTTCTCTAGGGAGTCAGGTGGCTGAGCGGTTAGGGAACCGGGCTAGTAATCTGAAGGTTGCCAGTTCGATTCCCGTCCGTGCCAAATGACGTTGTGTCCTTGGGCAAGGCACTTCACCCTACTTGCCTCGGGGGGAATGTCCCTGTACTTACTGTAAGTCGCTCTGGATAAGAGCGTCTGCTAAATGACTAAATGTAAATGTCTAAATGTAGGTGGCGACCAATGGCATCATCTCAGCCCAGGACCTGCCAATGGAGAAGCAGTATGTGGACGACGGCTTCCCCACAGACTTCCCCGTCATCGCTCCCTTCCTGGCCGACATCGACACGTCCAACGGGAGAGGTGCCATCTACTACCGGGTCACGGAGACGCCCTCGGTCTTGAACCGCGTGGCGCAGGAAGTGCACCGGGGTTTCCCGGATGGCGGCTTCACGCCCACCCACGTGGTCATCGCCACCTGGGAGAACGTGGCAGCCTATGAGGAAGGGGCGCGAGGAAGCGGGCCGTCCAATAGGGTGAGTGCGGCCGAGTGTGTTCCTCGAGACAGTGTTTCTGATCTGTCTGTCTGCAGGTTTTTACTGTGGGTCTACCCCTCTGTCTGTCTACCTGTCTGTCTGTCTACCTGTGTACCTGTCAGTCTGTCTACCTCTCTACCTGTCAGTCTGTCTACCTCTCTACCTGTCTTCCTATCTGCCTGTCTATCTGCCTGTCTGTCTGCCTATCTACCTGTCTGTCTGCCTGTCTGTCTGTCTGCCTATCTGCCTGTCTGCTGGTACTAAAGTGGTCTTCAGGGTGTGGGATTTACAGTGATTAAGGGATTAAGGGTCCACTCCCTCAGCCTAAACGGCCCATTGACCCCTGACACCTTTCAGAGGTTATCACCCCGGGTCATCAGTCGTCGCCCCCCCCCCCCCCCCCCACACACACACACACACACCCTTCCTTCCCCAGAGGGTGACAAGGCATCTAATTCTCTCTAACATTTAATAGATTAGTACACTCATACAAATGCACACACACACACACACACACACACATGCATACACACACTGGATATACAGCTCTGGAAAAAATTGAGAGACCACTGCACCTTTTTCTTTCAATTAAAAAAAAAAAGTTGAGAAGGACACTTTTGAGTGTGGAACAGAAGGGGGGGGGAGTCGACTTGAGGAATGAATACCTGGAAAGTCATTCTTTATCAGCAGCTGGGCTTAATCAGATGCTATCACTGCCTCTAACTGTGCCAAGATCCCAGCCCCTGATCTGATGCCCTCCTTAGAGATAGGCCGGGGAGTGTAAGGTTTCTTTTTCTACAAAAAAATTGAAAACAGATGGTGTCTTGTGTCTTGCCAGTCAACAGACCCACAACCAATCAACAGCCTCTAACTCCAAATCCCTCCCGCTTAACTTAAACACCCAGATCTGTCCACAGGGTGAAACCCAACCTCAGCCTTTCTCAAAGGCGGGGATTGTGCCTCTTCATAGCAGGCCAGTGTGACCCCATAGCTGTAGTTCAATTAGCATAATGCTGGGCTTGGCTTTCTAATGGATGGACGGGGGAGGCTTGAGCGTTGCCAAGAACGCAAACACCTTCCTTTTGCCGTGTGTGTAAATAGTGATGCAAAGTGGCAGTTAAACTTAATCACAGAGTTAATATAGATCTGAAATGCTTGGCTTTTCCCCCCAGATGATGTCACCATGTCTACTTACAGTGCAGGGTTGTATGTTGCTAGAGGAGTCATTAACACAGTACAGGAAAGCAATCGACAGTTTTTCTAAAGTAAAATATTTTTGTGAAATTGAAACATATTTTTGCCCGGCATAAATAATGCTTTTGTAACGGCCCCAGTTCCATTTTAGACGAGAACAGTGATTCCAAATAACCGCCTCACCCCCTGTGAAAAGCACAGCGTGGCCCCAGTCAGACGTGTAGGAACCCAACACTACATTAAGACTCCCTCGTTGTTATCGCGCGGCACCCTCAGGTCCAAATGGATTGATTTCAGAGCGTAATGAGGAAAGGGCTGGTGAACAGCATTTTCTCTGTCGCCTGGGTTCATGCTAATGTGTACGAATGAATAGGCTTTTCTTTTGGCTTGGGCCCACTCCACCCTGAGAGGGAACAGACAGCTGCGACGTACTGAAAATATTATCTGCCCTTGTTTATTAGTTCTAGGGACGCCTCTGTTCGGCTGCACAAGGGTTTCCTCAGAAGAACGTTCCCCCTTGTTTCAGTCTCCCCGAAACCACCGAACACGAGTTCTCCCCTCTTCCTAAACAACCGACAAACACACTCCCCTCCGAGAGCCACGGAACTCCTAAGAGACTAGATAGATCCGGTGTGTTCTCCAGTGTAGATTTCGTCATGTGTTTCCTCATTAATCGGCTGTTTCGTTCATTTTCTCAAGTCGTGATCGCAGCCTGTGTCTGTGTGGCTCTTACTGGCATCGTGGTAAGAAAACAGGAAAGCGGGCAGTAAAATTAGACCTGTCTGGTTTCTCTGGTAAAGGGTGTGTTTTTGTGTGTGTGCGCGCGCACACACACACAGAGAGAGAGAGAGAGAGAGAGAGAGAGAGAGAGAGGAGAGAGAGAGAGAGAGAGAGAGAGAGAGAGAGAGAGAGAGAGAGAGAGAGAGAGAGAGAGAGAGAGAGAGAGAGAGAGAGAGAGAGAGAGAGAGAGAGAGAGAGAGAGAGAGAGAGAGAGAGAGAGAGAGGGGGGGGGGGGGGGAGGAACGAGAAACCAAATGGACTGGTGGTTTTGCAGCTGTAGCCGCCGCCTGAAAACCTGGCAACAAACAAAACAGAGGGTCTGACTCCAAACTTTTTGGCAGTTCTTTTGCTTTTTTGCTCTCTCTCTCTCCCCCTCACCATTTCTTGTCTTCTCTCTCTATTCCTGTGCTTGTCTCCCCCTCTCACGCACACACACACACACTTCTTTCACTCACACATTCACGAGTACACAATGAAACACACACTATCACACACTTGTTTCTTCTCAAAAGTGGCCCCTGTTGGGTCTCTGATATGATCCCAGCACCGCCCTACAGTGGATTCATATGTAGTCCACTCAACAGCCTGGTCGCCTCGTCTTCTGAGGCTTCCAGCAACACACCCTCCTCTCTCGGTCGCTTGACTTCCGCTTGACCACTAAGTCGTCTGGAAACGCGCATGTCTGCGTAATTCATGAGAGGAAAACCTCTGGATGATCCCGTCTTGTTTCTCTTTGAGATTGAATCAGCTTTATCTCTTGTTTGAGCAGCAGAGCTCAGAGTACTCCAGCCAAATTACACCCCACACCCCCCCCAACCACACACACACACATTTCCCCTACCTCCACCCCCACTCGACCACCACCCCCAGTCCCAGATGTCTGCCTCCCCAGCTGCTGTGTTGGGGTTGTGTTGGGCGGGGGGTGGGGAGGGGTTGGTGGTGGGGGTGAGGGCCTGTTGAAGGTGTTACCCCTTAAGCAAATAAGCAGTGGAAGTCCAAAAACGTGGAGCCCAGAGAATCTCCTGTCTGGCTCCTATCACCTGTCAGGGGCTCTGCGCCCTTTGGTGTCATCATGGTCCTCTCCCAAGCCTGCCGACCCAGCTCTGCTCACAGCCCCCAAGCCTGCCGACCCAGCTCTGCTCACAGCCCCCAGGTCTCCTGCCGACCCAGCTCTGCTCACAGCCCCCAAGCCTGCCGACCCAGCTCTGCTCACAGCCCCCAGGTCTCCTGCCGACCCAGCTCTGCTCACAGCCCCCAAGCCTGCCGATCCAGCTCTGCTCACAGCCCCCAGGTCTCCTGCCGATCCAGCTCTGCTCACAGCCCCCAAGCCTGCCGACCCAGCTCTGCTCACAGCCCCCAGGTCTCCTGCCGACCCAGCTCTGCTCACAGCCCCCAGGCCTCCTGCCGACCCAGCTCTGCTCACAGCCCCCAAGCCTCCTGCCGACCCAGCTCTGCTCACAGCCCCCAGGCCTGCCGACCCAGCTCTACTCACAGCCCCCAGGCCTGCCGACCCAGCCCCACATCCACTCAGTCACACGTGGGAAGACTAATTATTTACAATAACATCTTTAAACAATCTTGTTTATGGGTGTGTTTCTGAAGTGCTCGGAGGCAACGTGGTCTTGTAATTAGGACGTTTGAGGGTTGGTGTTGGGGATGGTTGGGGGTGGTGGGTGGGTGGGTGGGGGGGGGGGGGGGTGGTATGTGGGGAGGAGGGGGGCAGGAGGCGGCGGGGGGAGGGGGGGGCTGCTGTGGAATTAGGAGGCCTGGGGTTCTGTCTGCCTGTCTGCTTCCCTCTCTCTCTCTCTCTCTCTCTCTCTCTCTCTCTCTCTCTCTCTCTCTCTCTCTCTCTCTCTCTCTCTCTCTCTCTCTCTCTCTCAGAGAGAGGGGGATGGGTGGCTGTCTTTAAAGCTGAAACACCCCACAGCGGGAGACATATCTCTCTATCACCATTTGTTCCCTCTCCACAGCAGTCCCGGTGCCGGGTGTCTGTGTGTGGCCACGCAGGGCTGTCTGTCTCCCCCACAGCCTGGAAGGAGGGTCCTGGCTCTTCCCAGGCTGTTTCGCGTTCCCACACTTTTAATTAAACAGGCATGAAAGCAACACAGCTTGTAATAGAACAAATTGCACAAGGCAGGACATCAAGAAGGGGTCCCTTCACAAACACTTCTAATCACAGGCCTCTCTGGTGCGCTGGTCCCTCCCCCTGACACAGGGTGTGAAAACCAGCAGGGACGAGGGAAGAGGACAGCCTGTAAAAACTCCTTAAAGAAGTGGATGGGGGTGAGATGTTTCCGAGGGGGCCACATTTGGTGAGGCACCGAGGCCTGTAAAAGTAGTGACGCGTCGCTGGGTAGAAGAAGGAGCAGGGCTATATGCAGGTCAACACTTTAGGGTTGGAAGGAGGGGGGTTGGCGGAGGGGGGGAGGGGGGTTGGCGGAGGGGGGTTGGCGGAGGGGGTACCGTGTGAAGTGTAAACATGGGGAGTCGGTGCGAAAATGTTAGCCGGATCACTGGATTGCTTCCTCTGGCCTTAGTAACATTACAGCCTTATCCACTGGGTAAGAGACTCCTGCCAAACGTCCTCTAAAGAAAACACTGTTCGTTCTGAAAACGTACCTGACACTTCACCAAAGCGTATGATATAACGCAGACCACGGGGTTGGGCTAAAGGGACTGCTCACTGACCAGTGTACTCCGTCCGTCTCCCCCTTACAGGTGAACACGTTCCAGGCGGTGGTGGCGTATGACGAGACGAAGGCCTACGCGCTCTTCCTCTACCCCGAGGACGGCCTCCAGTTCTTCGGCACGCGGCCCAAGGAGTCGTACAACGTGGAGATCGAGCTCCCTGCTCGGGTGGGCTTCAGCCGAGGCGAGGTGCCCTACTTCATCTTCTCTCGCATCGAGGGACCCTACTATAGCGTGACCAGTAACGAGCAGAGCATCAAGAACCTTTACCAGTGCGTCTCCCCCACACCAAACACCACTACTGTTAGGATTAGGGGTTAGGGGTTAGGATTAGGGGTTAGGATTAGGGGTTAGGGTTAGGGGTTAGGATTAGGGGTTAGGATTAGGGGTTAGGATTAGGGGATAGGGGGTTAAGTATTAGGGGTTAGGGATTAGGGGTTAGGGTTAGCTGAGCTTCACAATGTGTATTTTGCTTTTCTGAGTAATGCTTGGTAGATAGATTTTTCTTTCTGGGCAGTTAGACATCCATCTTCTGTCTCCTGTGCTTCCCTGCAGGGTGGGTAATACGGGGGTCCCCGGCATGTGGCTCTTCAACATCGGGAACTGTGGAACGTCCTTCCAGAACGTGGTCCCCGCGTCGGTGAGTGGCGTCCTGGCCACGCCTCTGTCCAGACCCCACGCCAGCACCACCCCCGACTACCCTGAGGAGGAGTACCCCGAGGAGGACGACCACGACTACCTCACCGAAGACGCCCACTTCCAGACCTCCACCCTCCCAGAGCTCCTGGAGCCCGGGCCCTCGCTGGAGCTCCCCAGCCAGGCCCGTCTGCAGCCCTACGGGGGTGACCTTCCGCTGACCTCTGACCCGCAGCACGGCGACACCCACCCTGCATCTGGACGCGGGGAATACCCTCCGCCCAAAGCCAGGATCCAGGCCCCCGAGGATGCGAGCCAGGCCCAGGCCCCCCACCAGCCCCAGGCCCCTCAGCCCCAGCCCGGACACACGGTCATGGCTGTGTTCCCAAACAGGGAAGAGAGCCGAGGACTGGAGATCCTCCCTCCTCTGACCCCCGACGCCCACGTGGTCAGCATAGAGGACGAGGACGTCGACTTCGACACTGGAGGTGTGCCCATGTTTATTTATGTGCATACCTATTCATCTGCCTGCCCAGTCTGCCTCCCTCTGTGTGTGTGTGGGTGTGTGTGCGCCTTAGCTACAGACATTCAGCAAACAGGCGGGTTTAAACGCTGCAGGCGAGGGAGATTCCCCACTCGGATGAGGAAATGCAGTCTGCAGACCCAGGGGAAAGAGGCCTCTGCCAAGACTCTCCCTAGAGCAGTGGACATCCATCTGCACAGCATTAGTCTGAAACTCACCACTAAGCTCTGCGTGGTCAGATCACTGATGAGCTCTTAGCAGCCAGGGGAGGAAGTGGACGGCTAAAACCATCGCTGCTTTATAGCCGTGACAAATGCATGAGGATCATGACAATTCTGAATAATTTGTTTTTTTCTTATTGTTAATTTGTTACATTTACATTTTACATTTAGTCATTTAGCAGACGCTCTTATCCAGAGCGACTTACAGTAAGTACAGGGACATTCCCCCCGAGGCAAGTAGGGTGAAGTGCCTTGCCCAAGGACACAACGTCATTTGGCACGGCCGGGAATCGAACTGGCAACCTTCAGATTACCATCCCGACTCCCTCACCACTCAGCCACCTGACTCCCTTGTAGTCCTGGCCAACCTGTGGCTTGTGTGTATTGTGAACGTTTAGCATCACAGTGTCCTTCAGAGGGAGATTATCTGAGCTGACATGTTGTTTGATGTGTGTGAGTTTGATTGGAACCTAAATCTGCCCATGTGTCTTCCCCCTGCGGTGTCTGCTTATTACCACACATTCAACCTCTGAGTGCTTTTCAACATCCTGTTTTCTCCCTCCCATCCTTCTCACTCTTTCTCCCTCTCTTTCTGTTTCTCTCTTTCTCTCTCTCTCTCTCTCTCTCTCTCTCTCTCCCCATCTCTCTCTCTCCCATCTCTCTCTCTCTCTCTCTCTCTCTCTCTCTCTCTCTCTCTCCCCATCTTTCCCTCTCTCTCCCCATCTCTCCCATCTCTCTCTCTCTCTCTCCCTCTCTCTCCCCCATCTCTCCCTCTCTCTCCACCATCTCTCCCTCTCTCTCCCCCATCTCTCCCTCTCTCTCCCCATCTCTCTCTCTCCCCTGCAGTGATCCAGTACAGTACAGAGAATAAAGAGACCTGCGCTCGCTTCCAGCAGCAGTGTTCCCAGAGCGCCTACTGCACCGACTATTCTACCGGCTTCTGCTGCCATTGTCGCTTCGGTTTCTACGGCAACGGACGTCACTGCCTGCCCGACGGTGAGCGAAGATCGTCAGGCTCTAAGAGTCCACCTCTAGTACTTCCCCGAACACTTCTGCAACCACTGAAATTATTTTTGTAATTGCTTAGACATCAAGATGAATCACTCAGTCACTTTCCTCGCTGTCTACGAGTAATGATGCTCCACACTCTCTCACACACACACCAACTCACGCACGCACACACACACACACACCAACTCACACACAGGCTTCTGAACAGGTCAGGTCTCCTCTGGACCGTCCCCTGTCTCGCCCCCTCCCTGCCACTCGGCTCTCTCACACGACAACGTCATCTTGTTCCCAGGCCAGTCAGCTCTTTCCTGCCTGGTCAACACCTTGGGCTGTGTAAGGCTGCAGCTAGCTCTTCAAACAGACCCTTCATTGAGGCCGGGGCCCGGGCCGAGGCTGGGGCTGGGGCCAGGGCTGGGGCCAGGGCTGGGGCCAGGGCTAGGGCTGGGGCTGGGGCCAGGGCTGGGTCTGAGGCTAGCGCTAATTACTCAGAGGTGGCAGGCAGGCTGTTCCTTGCTCTCTCCACGGTCTAGGAGAGGGTGTAACATTTTAGGTAAGGAGGGACCTCAGGACTATGTGCGATGTATTTCAAAGCAAAGCTAGACGCCCTGGAGTTCTGAGTCAGGTGACGTTCAGAGACGGTGATGTCACGCTACATACCTTTTCTTTCAACGTTTGTATTTGTGTTTTTTAGTCTACATGTCAAACCTTTTGTGAGCATTCGGTTTGAAGGCATAAGTGTCGAAACACACTCAAGTTAAAAGCGGTGTTTTGTAAGGTTTAAACAGTCGTTGACTGAAGTGAAGCATCTGCGTTCAGTAGGAGGCTTTGAAGGGGTGTTTTTTTTCCCGGGTCCTTTGTGTAAAGTGGAAGGGAGAAGCTAAACGGCATTGTCACTAGAAACAGCCTTGCCAAGACAGCCCACGCTGGACCGAAACCATCCGTTCCCTGTTAGGAACGCTCCGGGCCTGCCTCACCAGTCCATAGCAGGTCCTCATAACAACAACCCTTCCTTCCTGCTTCCCATCCCCACGGCAACCACCACGCATACGTTTGTTCCTCCACTTCAAACGATAGTTGCCCGGCTTAAAAAGAAGATTGTTTTTTAGCTTTTCTTTCGTTAGTGAGTCCCAATCTTTGTGTGTAGGCCGTGTTCGTTCAGGCGGGTGTCTGCTATTTCAGTCTGCGCTACGACTTCTCACATCCTGGTTTTTTGTAAGATATATATTTTGGGCCTTTCCTGGGTATTAGACAGAGAGAGAGACAGTTGAGACTGACAGGAAGTGAGGGGGCGAGAGGGGGAGACATGCAGAAATGTCCCGAGCCGGATTCAAACCCCCGCCTCAGCCCATACGGCACACGCCCCTACGCTGGTGAGCCACCGCGGGCCACATTGTGTGTCTGCTTTTCTTAATGTATGAAATAAGAAGTCTTGACTACTTGTCCGGTATGTAACACTTAACCTCTCACCCCCCGTGTCCCAGGCGCTCCCCACAGGGTCAACGGAAAGGTCAGTGGCAGGGTGACGGTAGGGTCCACCCCGGTCGACCTTGGCAGCATCGACATGCACGCCTACATAGTGGTGGGAGACGGCCGGGCCTACACCGCCATCAGCGAGGTGCCAGAGCCAATCGGATGGGCACTGATGCCCGTGGCGCCCATCGGAGAACTGTTCGGGTGGCTGTTCGCCTTGGAGCTGCCCAACAGCAGAGCAGGCTTCAAGATCACCGGTAAGATGACTGACTGCTGATGAGGACGCGTTTGCTTGTTGTTGTGAAAGTGCTTTGAAGATAGAGAAGGAGAAGAGGCCATGTGCCAGCCATGATGAGACGGATGTTAGCCTACAGTCTCTTCAGTTTGATCTACCCAGGCCGCACACACATCCATCAAGTGCTGTGTTGGTCTGCATGCGTTGGTTTACATCTGCCCTGGATGATGTCACCTCAAATATAATTTGTGTGTCTGTGTACGTGTGTGTGTGTGTGTGTGTGTATATTTATTTACATATGGCGGTGTTTGCAGACACCCCATGCTGACACACCTCAGATCAGAGCTGTATGTGTGTGTGTGTGTGTGTGTGTGTGTGTGTGTGTGAGTGTGTGTGTGAGTGAGTTTACAGTCTCTCAGCTGTCTTGTCCCCAGGGTGGGGATAGCAGAGCAGGCTCTGGAGCGCTCCACTCCTCCATGATAATTTGACTCAGGTGTTTGCAGACTGTTGTTGTGTTAGCAGAGGTGGCTTGTGTGAGACGTCACATTAAACACGGCACAGGCCTTTCGTTAAGTGTTACCACTCAATTTAATAACCGTCACACATGTGTTCCAGTTTCTCAAGGACATAACATGTCTGGTTTATTGTTCTCTCATGGAAGGTGGGCAAGGCATGGACCAGCTGCTAGTATTTGGACAGAGAAATTACGAAGGCATATGCCTGCTTCAGTACAACGATATGTATTCAACGATCGACGCGAGCGATGACATCACACACTGTGGTCTCCTCAGGTGCCGAGTTCACCCGCCACGCGGAGGTGACCTTTCACCCCGGCAACCAGCGCCTCAATATCGTCCAGACGGCCAGAGGACTGGACGAGCAGAACTACCTGAAGGTGGACACCCATCTCCACGGCGACGTACCCTTCATCCCCCCCGGAGCCGCGGTCCAGATGGACCCATTCAAAGAGACGTTCCAGTACTACCCCTCAGGTAGAACGCACGCAGAACACACACTGCCTCACTCTAACTCTCACCATAACTTATTTGTTGTCATCTGCACCACTAATGAAACCATGCACACTAGATGTACATCTCATTTCTAAGGATGCTAACAGTGCATTGAAGTACTTAGAGAACTCAGAAGTAACGGTAGTTCAGTACTATTAAGGAGTAAGAAGTCTTTCTCTGTCAAACCCTGGTGTCACGTTCATCTATCACTACTGGATGATAAGGATCAAGGAACTAGTCAGGCTATTAAAAGACTTGGGCTCCCCATCCGCTGAGGAAGTGGGGAGACTGATTTTTGATGTCATCCGAAACCGTTTTTTTATTTTTTATTTCTCATGTTAAGGCACATAGTACAATGAGGAAGTGTTCAATTAGCATGACCACTCATCTCGGCCTGATTAGAGGTCTGGGTCGTCTTGGTCATGAGAGGGAAGCTTCTGGGGTACGGTGAGTTATGGTGGGACGGTCACGGTACTGTGTCTGTGGTTTTGTAGTCTACTGAGGAGAGACACAACAACATGAAAGGAATCACCCCGGTTAGTTTCACAACCGATTTATAAAGCTCCATCTGCAGTTTGCTTTCCTCTGAGGAAAAGATGCCCGTGTGCCAGCTTTTAAAGCGAGTATTAATCCGCGCAAAGATTTAGGTGAACAGAAGGATATTGTCTGAATCATGACTTCCTGTCTCCCCCCTCAGTCGTGACCTCCACATCCGTCCGTGAGTTCACGGTGGTGTCGGCCGAGCGGGGCTCCGAGTCGCTGTCCTTCCATCTGCGGCAGAACGTCACGTACCGGGACTGTCGCCACGGGCCGCCCTCCGGGCCAGAGACCCAGCAGCTTACCATGGAGCGCATCTTCGTCATGTACGTCAAGGAGGAGCGCATTCTCCGCTACGCCATCACCGACAAGATTGGGCCCGTTGGAGGTACGCTGTGTGTGTGTGTGTGTGTGTGGTTGTGTGTGTGTGTGTGGTTGGTTGTGTGTGTGTGGGATGTACATTTCGTGTTTTTGATCGATGTTGAACATGTGTTGTGGTTCTCACATGTGCCTCTAACTCCAGTCTGTGGTCGACCATATGTGTGTAGTACATATGGTTCTCAGTGCTTCAACCCCACAGCAATCTAGCAGTCCCCCTACCTCCTTAAGTCTTTTACTCTGTCTCCCTAGCCCCCTCTGTCTCCCTTCCTCCCCTCCCTCCCTCTCTCTTTCTCTCTCTCTCCCCCCTTCATAGTTGAGATAGCTACTTTATTTGCACGCTGAAAGATGAAACACTCTAATCCTTCTCTGGATCTCTCCTCTAGCCAGGGTTCCACAGCTCTCTCTCTCACTCTCTCTCTCTCTCTCTCTCTCTCTCTCTCTCTCTCCTCACCTCTTTCTCTTCTTCTTCTCTTCACTCTCTCTCTCTTTTCTCCTCTTATTCCCTTACTCTTTTCTCTTCGTATCAGATGGTAGTCCCTTCCAAAGCCACCTGTTTCCAGCTAGTGGGATCTAAGAGTGCTGTGCACACACATCCAGCAGGATGACTATATACTCCTCATGACCGAGCAAACACAGTGTGTATGGACATGCTATTTTAATACAAACCAGAATGCACAGAACAAATCAGCCAAGAGCGCTCCCCGATGACTGATAAATCAAGACGCTCGCTCCGTAGACAGGTAGTGTGTGTGTGTGTGCCCTGATTCCCTGTCTGTCTGTTCTATTAAATTGAATCTCTGAAATGGACTGAGTACCACACGCACACTGTCTATCGCACACAGACACACACGCACGCTGTCTATCGCACAAAGACACACACACACGCACG